>NC_088415.1:77376913-77456913 GCF_034236695.1 Oncorhynchus nerka | reverse complement strand
GGATTTTGCCTGTGCTTAGCTTCATTCTTTCTTTTTTTATCCTGAAAAACTCCCCAGTCCTTAACAGTTACAAGCATACCCATAACACTATGCTTGAAAATATGGAGAGTGATTCTCAGTGATGTGTTGTATTGGATTTGCACCAAACATAGCACTTTGTATTTAGGACAAAGAGTGAATTGCGTTGCCACATTTTTTGCAGTATTACTTTACTGCCTTATTGCAAACAGGATGCATATTTAGGAATATTTGTATTCTGTACAGGTTTCCTTCTCTTCACTCTGTCAATTAGGTTGGTATTATGGAGTAACTACAAGGTTGTTGATCCATCCTCAGTTTTCTCCTATCACAGCCATTAAACTCTGTAACTGTTTTAAAGTCACCGTTGGCCTCATGGTGAAATCCCTGAACAGATTCCTTCCTCTCTGGCAACTGAATTAGGAGGGACAACTGTATCTTTGTAGTGACTGGGTGTAATGATATACCATCCAAAGTGTAATTAATAAATTCACCGTGGTGATTTGTTTTTCTTCCCATCTACCAATCCGTGACACCGGGCCATGTAAAACGAACCTGCCCATTGAGAAAGCAGATGCGTTCTCTCCAAAGCTCCACCAATCTATCTTCCATCACCTCGGTCCACACCGTACGTGCTGTTGTTTCTTTCCTCTTCGCCATCATTATTTTGGTCTCACATGCTGAATGCTCATTGGTTATTTGCAGAAGTTCTTGCCGACTACTCAGACTACAAGATGCATGACCCAAATTTCTGACATGTCTGAAAATGATCGGGGCTTGCGACAGGCGTCTGGAGAAGGGAACAGCCATCCTTGGTGCGCCCTTGACCCACTCAAAATACACAAGTCCCGACGTACTGATCCTAGCCCAAGTTCCTAGGATTTCACCCTAATCAGGAAAATAAGTCTGGGACGGCAAAAACGTGGTGAATTTGCGTCAATAATCGTGTTGTGTATGTCTGGCATAATGCAGCACTGGGACCGTTGAGGTGGGTTACACAAATGGGATTTTTGCCTCTCGTTTGTTCACACACAGTTGTGTATATCTGGGCCCGGACCTCTCCGATGCAGGTAAATCTAGCATAATAGCTGTGAGGAATTTCAAGAGCAGAAACAGTTCCTATTTGCATGTAAGAACAGCCCAATTCAATATAAAAAGTCAATGTCATTCAATACATTGCCTCAATGTCTGAATTGAATTTGATGTGGTCCATTGGGCTTCAGTTAACAAACAAAACTAAAAGTTAGCACTTTTTTTATTACGTTTCCACGCTCACACACATGTACACACACACACACACACATGTACACACACACATGTACACACACACACATGTACACACACACACACACACACACACACACACACACACACACACACACACACACACACACACACGCACACACACATGTACACACACACACACACACACACACACAAACATGTACACAAAACACACACACACACACACACACACCAACCCCTTGGACATGGACAGTGGATCAGATAATTTGTATGGACCACCATTTCCTCACTAACAGCTTTTGATTGCCAAGCCTTTTTCCATCCCGATGACATCAGCACATTTCTAATTGACACATAATTGGGAATAATCAGCTGTCCAATTAAAGGAACCTGCTTGGCCCTGCAGCATGCCATTCCCTTTAAGCAGCTTGTGTTGTTATTTTCTGTTGGCTGAATAGCTCCTTTAGCGAGATAAGAGCCTTGCTGTTGTAATGGGATCAGGGCCGGCTCCAGGAATACGCAACATAAGTGGTCACTTAGGGCACCTGGCCACTAGGGGGCCCCTGACCAAAACCATGGCTTTGGGGGAGGGGAACTCAGTCAGAGTCTCAACTTACTATTGAGAGTAAGAATATTACAGTACACCAGGTGCAATTTAGAAAATTGGTTATGTATCAGAATTGTATGTTGTGTTAGTCACTCAATTAGCTGACAATTAGCCATGTATTAGCCAGCAATCTACACTTGTAGTAATCAGGGCCGAATACCGAATTGGGGCCCTGACCTACAGAAGGCCCCCATTGATTTTGTTAGTCATTCTCACTCAGATATAATTTTAACATGACATGATATTAATATTAATGACAAAATGTGTAGAATATTGGGAAATGTACCACATGGAATAATGGGTAGAATTGCAGGAAATTTGCTGTAAAACTGCATTTTTTCTCTCTCTGCCTCTTGGCAAAATGTGTTGAATAGCAGGAAAGTAATTTTCTCTCCACTGTCAAGAGAGGGGCCACTAAAATGTTTTGCTGCGAGGTGGGAGCCAAAAGGCTAGAGCAGGCCATAAATGGGGTGCCGTCTGTTTGCAAATGAGGGAGGAAATCGCTTGGTTGATTTGTCGCGCGCTGGGGGAGGTATGTGTGTGGAAACAGTTGACTTTACTTGTGTGTTACTGGTGCGTGGGTCAGCTAATAACCCATCCGCAACTAGCCGACTATATGTGATAAAGCACCCAACCCTATATAGAAAATGTTATGTAGGGTGTAGTAGGGTTGCACATTTTGGGGAATATTCTGAGGTGGAAACTTTCCGTGGGAATTAACAGGAATATATGGGAATTAACGGAAATAGATGGGAATTGACGGAAATATATGCACATTAATATTAATACCATTTAACCTCTCTAGGGTATGTGGGACGCCAGCGTCCCATCTGGCCAACATCCAGTGAGGTTGCAGAGCGCCAAATTCAATTACAGAAATGCTCATTATAAAAATTCAGAAAACAAAACATATTTTACATAGGTTTAAAGACTAACTTCTTGTTAAACCAACCACAGTGTCATATTTATAAAATACTTTTCCTGCGAAAGCATACCTAGCCCAGAACATAGCCCAGTTGACATATTATTACAAACAGTAACCAGCCAAGCAGTTGCGTAACAAAACTCAGAAATAGAGATAAAATTAATCCCTTACCTTTGATAATCTTCATATGGTGGCAATCAGAAGACATTAATTTACTCAATATTTTTTCCTTTTGTTCGATGAAGTCTCTTTATATCCAAAAACCTCTGTTTTGTTAGCGCGTTTTCATCAGTAATCCACAGGCTCAAACTCAGTCATAACAACCAGACAAAAAATCCAAATTGTATCCGTAAAGGTCATAGAAACATGTCAAACGATGTTTATATTCATTCCTCAGGTTGTTTTTTAGCCTAAATGATCAATAATATTTCAACCAGATTTTTTTATTAATTTCACCTTCATTTAACCAGGTAGGCAAGTTGAGAACAAGTTCTCATTTACAATTGCGACCTGGCCAAGATAAAGCAAAGCAGTTCGACACAGAATTACACATGGAGTAAAACAAACATGCAGTCAATAATACAGTATAAACAAGTCTATATACGATGTGAGCAAATGAGGTGAGATAAGGGGGGTAAAGGCTAAAAAAAGGCCATGGTGGCAAAGTAAATACAATATAGCAAGTAAAACACTGGAATGGTAGTTTTGCAATGGAAGAATGTGCAAAGTAGAAATACAAATAATGGGGTGCAAAGGAGCAAAATAAATAAATTAATTAAATACAGTTGGGAAAGAGGTAGTTGTTTGGGCTAAATTATAGGTGGGCTATGTACAGGTGCAGTAATCTGTGTATGTCATATACAATATATTCACTCCACCCAGTATTGTAATCAAACCTTACCAGAAATCATGTGGTCCTTGGCTCAGACAGTTTAGTAGTGTGGACTCAATAGCATCTCATTAGTGTGCAAGATCTTGATAATCAGTTGTACATGTGATGGAAGAGATGCAATTTCATTGAATTGGGGATAGTTTAACCAAAATATGCCACAAGACCTAGAATTGCCTTGTGTGTATCCCACAAAAAAAGGTTCACTGTTATAAGCTAACTTTTTTATGAATTTAAGCTAAATTCCCCAAATTCCCAGCTTAACTTCCCATGGAAAAGTTCCGTAAATTTCCCAGAGAAAGTTTGCGACCCTTTGCAACCCTAGGGTGTAGTCAGAGATGGCGTAATACTTTTTTGACAGGGGTGCCGGATTTCTGTTGTTGCCCGATTTAGATGTTTCTGCTTATGATTTCTTACATTTTGGTAAGCTATTTGTTAGTCAACTTGTCCACTGTATAATTAGATATATGCAGCTTCTCTTCTGTCATTATATGTTGCCCTAGAATACTAAATAAACCATTGCTCACCAGAATAATGTCATGAATTGATAGAATGAAGGCTTCAATATAGTTGACATCAGTAAAGTTCTCTGTCATGTTTGCTTCTCTCGCAGAGCAAATTCATTTAGGCACCGGGGAGAAAATGCTCAACTCTAAAATAAGCTGTAACAATGTTCTGTGTAAGATTTTCCAAATCAAATCAAATCAAATGTATTTATATAGCCCTTCGTACATCAGCTGATATCTCAAAGTGCTGTACAGAAACACAGCCTAAAACCCCAAACAGCAAGCAATGCAGGTGTAGAAGCACGGTGGCTAGGAAAAACTCCCTAGAAAGGCCAAAACCTAGGAAGAAACCTAGAGAGGAACCAGGCTATGTGGGGTGGCCAGTCCTCTTCTGGCTGTGCCGGGTGGAGATTATAACAGAACATGGCCAAGATGTTCAAATGTTCATAAATGACCAGCATGGTCGAATAATAATAAGGCAGAACAGTTGAAACTGGAGCAGCAGCACAGTTGACCGGTTGTAAGGAAATAGAAAGCTATGAAAACAACCCAACATGTTTCTGATAAGATTAGTTCGGCTTGGATGCATAGCCTATTTTATGGGGTTGAAATACTATCAGCTTTTACGATGCTGATAAAGATAGGACCTCTACAGACGGTATCTAACTGCTCATTTGCATTCTCTCAAGATGCTGAAAGAAAGAAATCATATTTCTCCACTCCTGTTCCCGTGTAAAAATGTTGCCTACGTTTGGTGTATCATTTTACTGCAAGAAATGCTTCATTCTGCAGGAATGATTATTAAGGCTGTGTGAGAGGTTATAGACCTACAGTCAGTGTCCAGATTTCACTTTCAATGTAACCCATCAGAACAGTTACCTTGATGTACTATAGGCCTATTTGAAGTCCTGTCTTGTGACTGTCAATTTTGTATAGCGCCTCACAATCATCACACATAACAAAGCCAGCACTGCCATCATCCTCTTTTAACATTTAACCAAATCTAACAAATTTCCCTTTATTTTCAACTCTTCATTTCACAACTTTTCTCTTATTGAATTAAACTCTGATATTGTCCTTTTTGCCTCTGTGGATCGATGTTAACTTTTTCATCATTTGGTGATTGGTGTTTAGGCTTATTGGGCCGCATAGAGTTTGGCCCTAAAGGTTAGTCTTACACACTAATGCCAGATAGCCTAAAATAATGAAAGAAAAACTTCAATGTAGCATATAGATATACATGTTTTCAGTGTGAACTTAAATGACTAAAAACAGATAATAATTATTTAGAAAAGATAATGGAGCAGCATATTTTTAAATAAGATCATATTTCAAAACTAACAACCAGCAGAATAAAAACTAGACAGTCAGGGAGAATCAAAAATGTCCAAAATGTCATGGCATGGTGGCCCTATTGATTTTATTATAATGTTTGAGTCACTCAGATAGTATAAGAACAAGGCATAAGCTATGACAAGATTTGTAGAATTGCAGGAAATTAACTTTAAAACAGCAAAATGTGGTCCCTGCAGCAAAGAGGAGGGCCTCAAAAAATGTTGGCCACACCCACTCCCACCCCCCCATGCTAACTTTGCCACCGCTGCTTAACAAAATCCTAGTGGAAACACTGGTGTGGGTATGTGTAAATATGCATACAGATGTATGCTCTTAATTTGATCACCCTGTTGCAGGAGAACTTTCTTTAAAACGTATTTATTCATATTTGAGGTTTAAAAAGGCTTCTGAAGTTTGTAATTTCCACTTGATTAATCCATATAAAAATGTCCATACATTTTATTCCACCTAATAATGAACATTGTTTTGTAGCAGCAGGATTGCTGGCTCAAATGAAGATCCTACATCGGTGTGCGTGTGTGTGGTTCGGTTCACTTGTCTACTTTGGGTCAGTGGAAGCGACGGTTGCTCTGAGTCTGAGACAGAAACACTGACACATGATATTCATATCCTCTCCATTGTACTATGAAACTACCCCTAATATCCCCTCGAAGACCTATTACCTCCTGGCCCTAGACAACGCAATGACAACTGTGGAGGAAATAGCCTGGGATAATGGGGGGAATATTCTGGGATAATGGGGGAATATTCTGGGATAATGGGGGAAATATTCTGGGATAAATGGGGAATATTCTGGGATAATGGGGGAAATATTCTGGGATAACGGGGGGAATATTCTGGGATAATGGGGGAATATTCTGGGATAATGGGGGAATATTCTGGGATAATGGGGGAAATATTCTGGGATAACGGGGGGAATATTCTGGGATAATGGGGGAATATTCTTAGATAATGGGGGGAAAATTCTGGGATAACGGGGGGAATATTCTGGGATAATGGGGGAATATTCTGGGATAATGGGGGAAATATTCTGGGATAATAGAGGGAACATTCTGGAATTTCAGCAGTAGATTTAGGGAAGGAAATTTGTTTTTTTTTCTCTGTAGGGCGATGCTCTTAATTATGCTTATCTCCTAATTCTACCCTGTTGGTTTAGAACTTCCAATTGGCAGCCCTGTGCATGTGTGTGCACAATCCTGTGAGACAAAGAGAGAGAGAGAGAGAGAGTGTGTGTGTGTGTGTGTGTTATTGGAACCCTGCCCAGCCGGTTGTTGCGTCTCGGTAGCTTGTCAGTCAGATGACGAGATCATTAGAGGTGTCGCAGTGAAATCTGTCCCCCTCTCTGGTGTGTAGGGAGGTGTCAGGTGTTACAGTGAAATCTGTCCCCCTCTCTGGTGTGTAGGGAGGTGTCAGATGTTACAGTGAAATCTGTCCCCCTCTCTGGTGTGTAGGGAGGTGTCAGATGTTACAGTGAAATCTGTAGGGAGGTGTTAGGTGACCCGTTAATGATCCCTCTCTCATGACCCTGGCATTAGCTGCCACTGGAGGCCTGTGTATCCCCATGAACCACACGCCCCATAAGACCATATCGCTGACATCAGTGACTGACCTTTTCAACCAGCACATAGTGGACTCCACTATGACTCCATTCTAGATTATTTCAGGCCAGTCACTGGCTTCCATACGGACGCCATCTTGGTTCCATGCCGTTCAACAGTGACAGGGGTGAGCAATTAGCACTATGCTATCTGAGATTGGGACCTGTCTTTGAAGGTGTGTGGTGTGTGTGTGGTTTGTGTGTGTGGTTTGTGTGTGCGCGTGTGCGTGTGTGTGTGTGTGTGTGTGTGTGTGTGTGTGTATGGTGTAGTGATGGCACATTTTTACATCAGATCAGTGATAGAGCAGCTTCAGCAGGAATTTGGTTCTTCATAATCTCTAGGGATATCTTCATGTAATCTAATGCTTCATATTTATGCTGAGTTGCTTTACCACCAAAAACATGCTGTCAGAAAATAGGGCTTTAGCACAGAATAATATTAATATAACAAATATTATACCGAAGCATAATTACGTAAGAGCATCGCTCTGCAGAGAAAGTCTGGGCCCGTATACATAAAGCATCTTAGAGTAGGAGAGCTGATCTGGGATCAAGTCCCCCCCTGTCCATTTCATCTTATTCATTATGATCTAAAAGGCTAAACTGATCCTAGATCATCACTCCTACTCAGGGATGCTTTATGAATATGGGCCCTGGAATGATTATCTTCATACTATTGGAGAAAATGACTTGCACTAAATGTCTTCAGTGGCAACCATGTGATCAGAGTCTGAAGGTGCTTTTATCTCCACAGTGGGATTGATGTAACACAAAATGGAGGACAGGGCATTGAGTCTGTCTGCCCCCTGGGAATAGCATCAGCTTGTCCCTGCTATCAAAGCCTCCCCATGTCAGAACACCTGCGTTTGATCAAGGTTCATATTCCCCCTGGTCTCTCTCAACTCTCTCAACTCTTGTGTGTGTGTGTGTCTTTGGGATGTGAATGGCTGTAGTCTTGTGTTTCCCTGACCTTGTTTAAAGATACCCCCCCCCTCCCCACACGCACCACCACATACAAATGGACTGGTTCTACAGTATAGTGCACCGCTGAGCTGGTTGTCAATGTTTGGATCAGCATGACAAAGCTTTGTATCCAAAGCCACTCTAATGTATGTATCCCTCACTCCCTTCCTCCCTCTCTATCTATCTGTCTTTCCCTTTCCATTTCCCTTTTTCTTTGCTTTGTCCAATTGTATCTTCGTACGTCTCACTCTCCCCTCACTCTGCCTCTCTCTCTCTCTCCCCTCACTCTGCCGTTCTTTCTCTCTCTGTCTCTCTCTCTCTCTCTCTCTCTCTCTCTCTCTCTCGCTCTCTCGCTCTCCCCATCTCTCTGCTTCTCTCTCTCTCTGTCTCTCACTCACTCCCCCACTCTCTCTGCCTCTATCTCTCGCCGCTCTCTCTCTCACTCTCTCTACTACCCCCCTCTCTCTTTCTCTCTTCTCTCTGTCTCAAAGTCCCCTCTGCCTCTCTCTCTCACTCTCTCTGCCTCTCTATCACTCTCTCTGCCTCTCTCTAAATTTCTTCTCTCTCTCTCAACTGAAATATTTTTAAAATATAATTGGATTGAAATACCCACCTCTCTCTCTCTCTCTCTCTCTCTCTCTCTCTCTCTCTCTCTCTCTCTCTCTCTCTCTACCTCTCTTTGTCGCCTGTACATTATCAGCCAGATAGAGATGCCAGTGTAATGTGTTGAAAGCGAGCGGAAGCATCTCGTCTGACGAGCAGCAGCTGTAGCCCACGTTACTTAAACAAGCCCTGCTGTGTGTGTGTGTGTGTGTGTGTGTGTGTGTGTGTGTGCTCCATTTTCAAGGCTTTAATGCACAACCCTGGTGTATGATACAATGATAAGCTGTCAGCTCACCTGTCGCGGTTTTCCTCTCTTGCATCTTTGTCGCCACCAGCTGTGTCCACACGCACTGGCGCTCCATCTCATTTACACATCTTGTGTGTGTGTGTGTGTGTGTGTGTGTAAGATTGCTAATGCGCGTGAGTGTGTGTGTGCACATGCATGTGTGTGTGTGTCTTGTGTGAGCTGATGAGTACTGACAGAGACGCATGTTGCTTACATTAGCCCAGGGGCACCCAATGGATGCATTTATGGATCTGGAGGCACACAGTGAGGGGATAAGTAGTGACTGAATCTCTTCCTATAGCATTCCCCATCCCAGTCCCTCTAGAGAGACGGCTGGATAATCCCACACATGACAGACAACAAAGAAATGGACCCAGGGCCTGGTTACCCTGTGCCATGTTAATCATGGAAAATTCACTTTACTTTATGAAGAGTCTTGCTAAAAGACCGAAAAAATACATGCTTTGATTGTCCTATTGTTTTAGCTACTCTAGTTATCATGGTTTCTACTGTTACTTTGCGATAGGCTGTTGTTGAGCCCTGTTGAGTCCCACATGGGTCAATTCCATTCCGGTTTCCACAGTCCAATGGCTTGTCTCATTAGAATGGTTGTTTGTGAGTATTAAGCTTCTTGTGTCGTTCGTCTCTTTTAATTGGTTGAACTTTTCTCTCTACGACATCGACGTACATGTAACTGCCACAATAAAGGAAACACGTGTGTAACTGAGATGCGAAGTATATTGAAAGCTTCCACACAGGTGTGGTTCCTAACATCCTATCATGTTTAAAAATGTATAAAAATGCCCAGTTGCCCATTATTTTGGCTACCATGGCTAGAAGAAGAGATCCCAGGACTTTCTAAAGTGGGGTCTCAAAGGAGCATAGGGGGTTTAAAGGGTGTGTGTGTGTGTGTGTGTGTGTGTGTGTCAGCCACCAGATCTCAACCCAACTGAACACTTATGGGAGATTCTGGAGTGGTGTTTGAGACAGTGTTTTCCACTACCAACAACATAACACCAAATATGCAATTTGTTGTGGAAGAATGGTGTTGCATCCCCCCAGTAGAGTTCCGGACACTACATTCTATGCCAAGATGTATTGAAGCTGTTCTGGTGGCTCATGGTGGCCTAACGCCCTATTGAGACACTTTATGTTGGTGTTTCCTCTACTTTACCTGCAGATCTACAATAGTGAATTCACAGGCCATTTTGATGGGGTTTCTATGCAATTTAAATGTGAGTATGTTCTAGGCTTTCTATTTCTGTGCAGTGAACCTTGGGTTAGTTTGCTGATGAGAACCAGTGTGGAGCGAGTGTGTCTGTCGGTCGGAACGGAGGGATGGGTGGAGGGATGAAGGATAAAAGGATACCGATGCGGGCAGCCTTTATTGGCAGAAACAGAAGCTAATGAGTTCCTTTTGTCTGTTTTCCTCTCTCTCTCTCTCTCTCTCTCTCTCTCTCTCTCTCCTCTCCTCCCAAAATCAGTCTCTCTCACCCTGTACTTAATCCTCCTCTCTCTCGCTTTATTTTCTCTATCCTCTGTGTCTCCCCCATCTATCGAACTCCCTCGCCTTCCTTCTTCCTTCTCTCCCTCCAAGCACAGCCACCTTACATCAGCAGCGATGCAGCTCTGCCCTCATTGAGGAAATGACAGAAATGAGCACATACACCGTAGGGGACATGCCTCTCTCTCTCTACCTGACCCTCTCTCTCTCCCTACCTGCCCCCCTCTCTCTCTCCCTACCTGCCCCCTCTCTCCTTACCTGTCCCCCTCCCTCTCTCCCTACCTGCCCCCCCCCCTCTACCCCTCTCTCCCTACCTGTCCCCCTCCCTCCTACCCTCTCTCCCTACCTGCCCCCCCCTCTCTACCTGACCCCCTCTCCCTACCTGCCCCCCCCTCTCTACCTGACCCCCCCCTCTCTCTACCTGACCTCTCTCCCCCTGTCTCACTCCCTACCTGCCCCCCCCCCCCGTCTCTACCTGACCCTCTCTCTCTCACTCCCTACCTAACCCCCTCTCCCTACCTAACCCCCCTCTCTCTCTCTCTACCTGACCCTCTCTCACTCCCTACCTGCCCCCCTCTCCTTACCTGTCCCCCTCTCCTCCCTCTCTCCCTACCTGCCCCCCCTCTCTCTCTCTCTAACTGACCCTCTCTCACTCCCTACCTAACCCCCTCTCCCTACCTGCCCCCTCTCTCTCTCTAACTGACCCTCTCTCACTCCCTACATTTACATTTACATTTAAGTCATTTAGCAGACGCTCTTATCCAGAGCGACTTACAAATTGGTGCATTCACCTTATGACATCCAGTGGAGCAGCCACTTTACAATAGTGCATCTAAATATTTTAAGGGGGGTGAGAAGGATTACTTTATCCTATCCTAGGTATTCCTTAAAGAGGTGGGGTTTCAGGTGTCTCCGGAAGGTGGTGATTGACTCCGCTGTCCTGGCGTCGTGAGGGAGTTTGTTCCACCATTGGGGGGCCAGAGCAGCGAACAGTTTTGACTGGGCTGAGCGGGAACTGTACTTCCTCAGTGGTAGGGAGGCGAGCAGGCCAGAGGTGGATGAACGCAGTGCCCTTGTTTGGGTGTAGGGCCTGATCAGAGCCTGGAGGTACTGAGGTGCCGTTCCCCTCACAGCTCCGTAGGCAAGCACCATGGTCTTGTAGCGGATGCGAGCTTCAACTGGAAGCCAGTGGAGAGAGCGGAGGAGCGGGGTGACGTGAGAGAACTTGGGAAGGTTGAACACCAGACGGGCTGCGGCGTTCTGGATGAGTTGTAGGGGTTTAATGGCACAGGCAGGGAGCCCAGCCAACAGCGAGTTGCAGTAATCCAGACGGGAGATGACAAGTGCCTGGATTAGGACCTGCGCCGCTTCCTGTGTGAGGCAGGGTCGTACTCTGCGGATGTTGTAGAGCATGAACCTACAGGAACGGGCCACCGCCTTGATGTTAGTTGAGAACGACAGGGTGTTGTCAGGATCACGCCAAGGTTCTTAGCGCTCTGGGAGGAGGACACAGTGGAGTTGTCAACCGTGATGGCGAGATCATGGAACGGGCAGTCCTTCCCCGGGAGGAAGAGCAGCTCCGTCTTGCCGAGGTTCAGCTTGAGGTGGTGATCCGTCATCCACACTGATATGTCTGCCAGACATGCAGAGATGCGATTCGCCACCTGGTCATCAGAAGGGGGAAAGGAGAAGATTAATTGTGTGTTGTCTGCATAGCAATGATAGGAGAGACCATGTGAGGTTATGACAGAGCCAAGTGACTTGGTGTATAGCGAGAATAGGAGAGGGCCTAGAACAGAGCCCTGGGGGACACCAGTGGTGAGAGCACGTGGTGAGGAGACGGATTCTCGCCACGCCACCTGGTAGGAGCGACCTGTCAGGTAGGACGCAATCCAAGCGTGGGCCGCGCCGGAGATGCCCAACTCGGAGAGGGTGGAGAGGAGGATCTGATGGTTCACAGTATCGAAGGCAGCCGATAGGTCTAGAAGGATGAGAGCAGAGGACAGAGAGTTAGCTTTAGCAGTGCGGAGCGCCTCTGTGATACAGAGAAGAGCAGTCTCAGTTGAATGACTAGTCTTGAAACCTGACTGATTTGGATCAAGAAGGTCATTCTGAGAGAGATAGCGGGAGAGCTGGCCAAGGACGGCACGTTCAAGAGTTTTGGAGAGAAAAGAAAGAAGGGATACATACTGGTCTGTAGTTGTTGACATCGGAGGGATCGAGTGTAGGTTTTTTCAGAAGGGGTGCAACTCTCGCTCTCTTGAAGACGGAAGGGACGTAGCCAGCGGTCAGGGATGAGTTGATGAGCGAGGTGAGGTAAGGGAGAAGGTCTCCGGAAATGGTCTGGAGAAGAGAGGAGGGGATAGGGTCAAGCGGGCAGGTTGTTGGGCGGCCGGCCGTCACAAGACGCAAGATTTCATCTGGAGAGAGAGGGGAGAAAGAGGTCAGAGCACAGGGTAGGGCAGTGTGAGCAGAACCAGCGGTGTCGTTTGACTTAGCAAACGAGGATCGGATGTCGTCGACCTTCTTTTCAAAATGGTTGACGAAGTCATCTGCAGAGAGGGAGGAGGGGGAGGGGGAGGGGGATTCAGGAGGGAGGAGAAGGTGGCAAAGAGCTTCCTAGGGTTAGAGGCAGATGCTTGGAATTTAGAGTGGTAGAAAGTGGCTTTAGCAGCAGCGACAGAAGAGGAAAATGTAGAGAGGAGGGAGTGAAAGGATGCCAGGTCCGCAGGGAGGCGAGTTTTCCTCCATTTCCGCTCGGCTGCCCGGAGCCCTGTTCTGTGAGCTCGCAATGAGTCGTCGAGCCACGGAGCGGGAGGGGAGGACCGAGCCGGCCTGGAGGATAGGGGACATAGAGAGTCAAAGGATGCAGAAAGGGAGGAGAGGAGGGTTGAGGAGGCAGAGTCAGGAGATAGGTTGGAGAAGGTTTGAGCAGAGGGAAGAGATGATAGGATGGAAGAGGAGAGAGTAGCGGGGGAGAGAGAGCGAAGGTTGGGACGGCGCGATACCATCCGAGTAGGGGCAGTGTGGGAAGTGTTGGATGAGAGCGAGAGGGAAAAGGATACAAGGTAGTGGTCGGAGACTTGGAGGGGAGTTGCAATGAGGTTAGTGGAAGAACAGCATCTAGTAAAGATGAGGTTGAGCATATTGCCTGCCTTGTGAGTAGGGGGGGAAGGTGAGAGGGAGAGGTCAAAAGATGAGAGGAGTGGAAAGAAGGAGGCAGAGAGGAATGAGTCAAAGGTAGACGTGGGGAGGTTAAAGTCGCCCAGAACTGTGAGAGGTGAGCCGTCCTCAGGAAAGGAGCTTATCAAGGCATCAAGCTCATTGATGAACTCTCCGAGGGAACCTGGAGGGCGATAAATGATAAGGATGTTAAGCTTGAAAGGGCTGGTAACTGTGACAGCATGGAATTCAAAGGAGGCGATAGACAGATGGGTAAGGGGAGAAAGAGAGAATGACCACTTGGGAGAGATGAGGATCCCGGTGCCACCACCCCGCTGACCAGAAGCTCTCGGGGTGTGCGAGAACACGTGGGCGGACGAAGAGAGAGCAGTAGGAGTAGCAGTGTTATCTGTGGTGATCCATGTTTCCGTCAGTGCCAAGAAGTCGAGGGACTGGAGGGAGGCATAGGCTGAGATGAACTCTGCCTTGTTGGCCGCAGATCGGCAGTTCCAGAGGCTACCGGAGACCTGGAACTCCACGTGGGTCGTGCGCGCTGGGACCACCAGATTAGGGTGGCCGCGCGGTGTGGAGCGTTTGTATGGTCTGTGCAGAGAGGAGAGAACAGGGATAGACAGACACATAGTTGACAGGCTTACATAAGAGGCTACGCTAATGCAAAGGAGATTGGAATGACAAGTGGACTACACGTCTCGAATGTTCAGAAAGTTGAGCTTACGTAGCAAGAATCTTATTGACTAAAATGATTAAAAATGATACAGTACTGCTGAAGTAGGCTAGCTGGCAGTGGCTGCGTTGTTGACTTTGTAGGCTAGCTGGCAGTGGCTGCGTTGTTGACTTTGTAGGCTAGCTGGCTAGCTAGCAGTGTTGATTACGTTACCAAACCCCCTCTCTCTACCTGCCCCCCCCCCTCTCTCTCTCTACCTGACCCTCTCTCACTCTCTCTACCTGACCCTCTCTCACTCTGTGTACCTAACCCCCTCTCCCTACCTGCCCCCTCTCTCTCTCTCTCTCTCAATTCAATTCAATTCAATTCAAGGGCTTTATTGGCATGGGAAACATGTGTTAACATTGCCAAAGCCAGTGAGGTAGATAATATATAAAGTGAAATAAACAATAAAAATGAACAGTAAACATTACACATACAGAAGTTTCAAAACAATAAAGACATTACAAATGTCATATTATATATATATACAGTGTTTTAACAATGTACAAATGGTAAAGGACACAAGATAAAATAAATAAGCATAGATATGGGTTGTATTTACAATGGTGCGTGTTCTTCACTGGTTGCCCTTTTCTTGTGGCAACAGGTCACAAATCTTGCTGCTTTGATGGCACACTGTGGAATTTCACCCAGTAGATATGGGAGTTTTTCAAAATTGGATTTGTTTTCGAATTCTTTGTGGATCTGTGTAATCTGAGGGAAATATGTCTCTCTAATATGGTCATACATTGGGCAGGAGGTTAGGAAGTGCAGCTCAGTTTCCACCTCATTTTGTGGGCAGTGAGCACATAGCCTGTCTTCTCGTGAGAGCCAGGTCTGCCTACGGCGGCCTTTCTCAATAGCAAGGCTATGCTCGCTGAGTCTGCACATAGTCAAAGCTTTCCTTAATTTTGGGTCAGTCACAGTGGTCAGGTATTCTGCCGCTGTGTACTCTCTGTGTAGGGCCAAATAGCATTCTAGTTTGCTCTGTTTTTTTGTTAATTCTTTCCAATGTGTCAAGTAATTATCTTTTTGTTTTCTCATGATTTGGTTGGGTCTAATTGTGCTGCTGTCCTGGGACTCTGTAGGGTTTGTTTGTGAACAGAGCCCCAGGACCAGCTTGCTTAGGGGACTCTTCTCCAGGTTCATCTCTCTGTAGGTGATGGCTTTGTTATGGAAGGTTTGGGAATCGCTTCCTTTTAGGTGGTTATAGAATTTAACAGCTCTTTTCTGGATTTGGATAATTAGTGGGTATCGGCCTAATTCTGCTCTGCATGCATTATTTGGTGTTCTACGTTGTACACGGAGGATATTTTTGCAGAATTCTGCGTGCAGAGTCTCAATTTGGTGTTTGTCCCATTTTGTGAAGTCTTGGTTGGTGAGCGGACCCCAGACCTCACAACCATAAAGGGCAATGGGCTCTATGACTGATTCAAGTATTTTTAGCCAGATCCTAATTGGTATGTTGAAATGTATGTTCCTTTTGATGGCATAGAATGCCCTTCTTGCCTTGTCTCTCAGATCGTTCACAGCTTTGTGGAAGTTACCTGTGGCGCTGATGTTTAGGCCAAGGTATGTATAGTTTTTTGTGTGCTCTAGGGCAACAGTGTCTAGATGGAATTGTATTTTTGGAACACCATTATTTTGGTCTTACTGAGATTTACTGTCAGGGCCCAGGTCTGACAGAATCTGTGCATAAGATCTAGGTGCTGCTGTAGGCCCTCCTTGGTTGGTGACAGAAGTACCAGATCATCAGCAAACAGCAGACATTTGACTTCGGATTCTAGTAGGGTGAGGCCGGGTGCTGCAGACTTTTCTAGTGCCCGCGCCAGTTCGTTGATATATATGTTGAAGACGGTGGGGCTTAAGCTGCATCCCTGTCTAACCCCACGACCCTGTGTGAAGAAATTTGTTTGTTTTTTGCCAATTTTAACCGCACACTTGTTGTTTGTGTACATGGATTTTATGATGTCGTATGTTGTACCCCCAACACCACTTTCCATCAGTTTGTATAGCAGACCCTCATGCCAAATTGAGTCGAAGGCTTTTTTGAAATCAACAAAGCATGAGAAGACTTTGCCTTTGTTTTGGTTTGTTTGGTTGTCAATTAGGGTGTGCAGGGTGAATACATGGTCTGTTGTACGGTAATTTGGTAAAAAGCCAATTTGACATTTGCTCAGTACATTGTTTTCATTGAGGAAGTGTACGAGTCTGCTGTTAATGATAATGCAGAGAATTTTCCCAAGGTTACTGTTGACGCATATTCCACGGTAGTTATTGGGGTCAAATTTGTCTCCATTTTTGTGGATTGGGGTGATCAGTCCTTGGTTCCAAATATTGGGGAAGATGCCAGAGCTAAGGATGATTCTCTCTCTACCTTCCCCCCTCTCTCTCTCTACCTGACCCTCTCTCTCTCAACCTCTTTCTCCCTCTCTCTACCTGCCCCAGAGGAAATTTGTATTTGTGGTCCTGGCAACTGGACCTTTTTTGGAACACCATTATTTTTGACAGAATCTGTGCAGAATATCTAGGTGCTGCTGTAGGCCCTCCCTGGTTGGGTACAGAAGCCCCAGATCATCAGCAAACAGTAGACCTTTGACTTCAGACCCCCCCCCCCTCCTATGGGCCCTGGTCAAAAGGGAAATGGTGCCATTTGGGATGAACCCAAATGATCCACTTTGTCCCTATAGTCCCCTACAGTGTTCAACCATCTCTGGTTTTAATGGTGGAGTTATGAGATGCCAGGCAATGAAGAGAGACTGTATAGAGATCAACTGTCTAGGGGGGATAGAGTTTCATGTCTGACTTGGCAGAGGGCAGATAGGATTCTGGCTCTTAAAATGGCACAACTAGGTTTGAGTGATGTGGAATGCTATTGGTGGAGCCTCGCGGGACAGAGTGATTTGACACATCCGTGGCAGGAAGCCTATTCGACATTCTAATTTACACTGACCTCACAGGGGGCCTGTCCAATCAGAGGAAGACACACACACGCACAGATGCACACACACACACACACACACACACACACACACAGACAGACAGACAGACAGACAGACAGACAGACAGACAGACAGACAGACAGACAGACAGACAGACAGACAGACAGACAGACAGACAGACAGACACATACACACACACACACACAGACACAGACAGACAGACAGACAGACAGACAGACACACACACACACACACACACACACACAGACACACACACACACACAGACACAGACACAGACACAGACGCACAGACACAGACAGACAGACACACACACACACACACACACACACACTCAGTAAAAGGTTCATTAATTAGTGCTGGCAGTGGAAGCTTCATTCTAATAAATCACTCTATTATCTAAAGCGATTTACCCACACAGCGCCTCATTTCCTGTCTCGGAGAGGCGAGGACGGACATTAACCCCATGCTTCCTGCTCCACACACTGCCCCGGGTAGTAGCATGTGACAGAACCACTGGATAGTGTGTGTGTGTATGACAGATGTAGTGAGGAGATATGCATGTTGGTCCCTGGGGATAAGGAGAGTAAGCACAAAGCCAAAACTCCAAGAAGTTTTCCTCAGTCTCATTCAGGGCTTCACTTCAATTCCCACAATATCAGCCATATGGGTGAACCATGGCAGCCAATGTGTGATGAACTGGCTCACCGCTGTCGTCAGTCTGTGCTGGAGATGTGAGGAGTTGAGTATGCCAGTTTCAATAACTATTCTGAGAAGTGTGGGAGTATTGAGCTGTTGAGTGGAGTTGAGTAGAAACTGTACTGTATGCCAGTGGTCTTCAGTTCTGGGGATGGTTTTGGTTGAGCCCAGTAGTAACAGTGAGGTGTGTTTGTGCTGGCCTGGAACAAAAGCCCCCACGCCCAGTAGGTTCACAGGACCAGGACTGGAAACCACTGGTGTATGTGGAGCAGGCTTTGTCATATTCCTGTTTCTAGGGTGACATCACAGCACCGCTGCCAGATAAGTTGTTTTGGTTCAGAACACCTGTGTCCGTGACTGGTGTGAGAGCCAACACACACACACACATACAGTACACACACCTACACACACACATACATACAGTACACACACCTACAGTACACATACCTACAGTACACACACCTACACACACACACACCTACAATACACACACCTACAGTACACATACCTACAGTACACACACCTACAGTACACATACCTACAGTACACACACCTACACACACACACACCTACAGTACACACACCTACAGTACACATACCTACAGTACACACACCTACACACACACACACCTACAGTACACATACCTACACACACACACACCTACAGTACACACACCTACACACACTCACACCTACAGTACACATACCTACACACACTCACACCTACAGTACACACACCTACACACACTCATACCTACAGTACACATACCTACAGTACACATACCTACACACACTCACACCTACAGTACACACACCTACACACACTCATACCTACAGTACACACACCTACACACACACACACACACACCTACAGTACACACACCTACACACACATACATACAGTACACACACCTACAGTACACATACCTACAGTACACACACCTACACACACACACACCTACAGTACACACACCTACAGTACACATACCTAAAGTACACACACCTACACACACACACACCTACAGTACACACACCTACACACACTCACACCTACAGTACACACACCTACACACACTCATACCTACAGTACACATACCTACAGTACACATACCTACACACACACCTACAGTACACACACCGACACACACACATACATACAGTACACATACCTACAGTACACATACCTACACACACACACACCTACAGTACACACACCTACAGTACACACACCTACACACACTCATATCTACAGTACACATACATACAAACACACACACCTACAGTACACACACCTACAGTACACACACCTACAGTACACATACCTACAGTACACACACCTACACACACTCATACCTACAGTACACATACATACAGTACACACACCTACACACACTCATACCTACAGTACACACACCTACAGTACACATACCTACAGTACACATACCTACAGTACACACACACCTACAGTACACACACCTACACACACTCATACCTACAGTACACACACCTACACACACTCATACCTACAGTACACACACCTACACACTCACATACCTACAGTACACATACCTACACACTCACGCACACACACACATACCTGCAGTACACATACCTACACACTCACGCACACACACATACCTACAGTACACATACCTACAGTACACATACCTACACACTCACGCACACACACATACCTACAGTACACATACCTACACACTCACGCACACACACATACCTACAGTACACATACCTACACACTCACGCATACACACACATACCTACACACTCACGCACACACACACATACCTACAGTACACATACCTACAGTACACATACCTACACACTCACGCACACACACACATACCTACAGTACACATACCTACACACTCACGCACACACACATATCTACAGTACACATACCTACACACTCACGCACACACACATACCTACAGTACACATACCTACAGTACACATACCTACAGTACACACACACCTACAGTACACACACCTACACACACTCATACCTACAGTACACACACCTACACACACTCATACCTACAGTACACACACCTACACACTCACATACCTACAGTACACATACCTACACACTCACGCACACACACACATACCTGCAGTACACATACCTACAGTACACATACCTACACACTCACGCACACACACATACCTACAGTACACATACCTACACACTCACACACACACACATACCTACAGTACACATACCTACACACTCACGCACACACACATACCTACAGTACACATACCTACAGTACACATACCTACACACTCACGCACACACACACATACCTACAGTACACATACCTACACACTCACGCACACACACATATCTACAGTACACATACCTACACACTCACGCATACACACACACACATACCTGCAGTACACATACCTACACACTCACGCACACACACATACCTACAGTACACATACCTACAGTACACATACCTACACACTCACGCACACACACATACCTACAGTACACATACCTACACACTCACGCACACACACATACCTACAGTACACATACCTACACACTCACGCATACACACATACCTACAGTACACATACCTACAGTACACATACCTACACACTCACGCACACACACATGCCTACAGTACACATACCTACACACTCACGCACACACACACATACCTACAGTACACATACCTACACACTCACGCACACACACACATACCTACAGTACACATACCTACACACTCACGCACACACACATATCTACAGTACACATACCTACACACTCACGCATACACACACACACATACCTACAGTACACATACATACACACTCACGCACACACACATACCTACAGTACACATACCTACAGTACACATACCTACACACTCACGCACACACACATGCCTACAGTACACATACCTACACACTCACGCATACACACACATACCTATAGTACACATACCTACAGTACACATACCTACACACTCACGCACACACACATACCTACAGTACACATACCTACACACTCACGCATACACACACATACCTACAGTACACATACCTACACACTCACGCATACACACACATAGATAATTCACATCCCGCTGAGGCCCAGTGAGAGCACCTCATGATTAATAGAGCCACAGAAATGGGTCATCAACATCTTCTAGTCCTGCTAGTGAATATTACACTGAAGTAGTGTGTTTCTTGTACGGGTTTTGAATATGGGTGTGTCTTCTGTCTGTGATCTCTAGAGGTGACTTATGTTGGGGGATGTGGAGGGGAATGAGAGTGTGTATTTTGGCAGAGGAGAGAGTGTTTTAGGGAAGAGAGAGGAGGACTGGAGCGGGGAGAGAGATACAGAGGGAGAGAGAAGACAGAGGGAGAGAGAAGACAGAGGGATAGAGAAGAGAGGGAGAGGGAGAGAGATACAGAGGGAGAGAGAAGAGAGGGAGAGGGAGAGAGAAGACAGAGGGAGAGAGAAGAGGGTGAGAGAAGACAGAGGGAGAGAGATACAGAGGGAGAGAGATACAGAGGGAGAGAGAAGACACAGAGAGAAGACAGAGGAAGAGAGAAGATAGGGAGAGAGAAGACACAGAGAGAAGGCAGAGGGAGAGAGAAGACACAGAGAGAAGACAGAGGGCGAGAGAAGAGAGGGAGAGAGAAGACAGAGGGAGAGATAAGACAGAGAGAAGACACAGAGAGAAGGCAGAGGGAGAGAGAAGACACAGAGAGAAGAGAGGGAGAGAGAAGACAGAGGGAGAGAGAAGAGAGAGAGAGAAGACACAGAGAGAAGGCAGAGGGAGAGAGAAGATAGGGAGAGAGAAGACACAGAGAGAAGAGAGGGAGAGAGAAGACAGAGGGAGAGAGAAGAGAGGGAGAGAGAAGACACACAGATAAGGCAGGGGAAGAGAGAAGAGAGGGAGAGAGAGGACACACAGAGAACGCAGAGGAAGAGAGAATACAGGGAGAGAGAAGACACAGAGAGAAGGCAGAGGAAGAGAGAAGGGAGGGAGAGAGAAGACAGAGGGAGAGAGAAGAGAGGGAGAGAGAAGACAGAGGGGAGGAAGACAGAGGGAGAGAGATACAGAGGGAGAGAGATACAGAGGGAGAGAGAAGACACAGAGAGAAGACAGAGGGAAAGAGATACAGAGGGAGAGAGATACAGAGAGAAGACAGAGGGAGAGAGAAGACAGAGGGAGAGAGAAGACAGAGGGAGAGAGAAGACAGATGGAGAGAGAAGACAGAGGGAAAGAGAAGAGGGAGAGGGAGAGAGAAGACAGAGGGAGAGAGATACAGAGAGAGATACAGAGGGAGAGATACAGAGGGAGAGGGAGAGAGAAGACAGAGGGAGAGAGATACAGAGGGAGAGAGATACAGAGAGAGATACAGAGGGAGAGAGATACAGAGGGAGAGGGAGAGAGAAGACAGAGGGAGAGAGATACAGAGGGAGAGAGATACAGAGGGAGAGAGAAGACAGAGGGGAGGATGACAGAGGGAGAGAGAAGACAGGGGGAAAGAGATACAGAGAGAGATACAGAGGGAGAGATACAGAGAGAGATACAGAGGGAGAGATACAGAGGGAGAGAGAGGGAGAGAGATAAAGAAGACAGGTGGAGAGAGATACAGAGGGAGAGAGATACAGAAAGAAGACAGAGGGAGAGAGAAGTCAGAGGGAGAGAGAAGAGAGGGAGAGAGAAGACAGAGGGGAGGAAGACAGAGGGAGAGATATACAGAGGGAGAGAGATACAGAGGGAGAGAGATACAGAGGGAGAGAGAAGACACAGAGAGAAGACAGAGGGAAAGAGATACAGAGGGAGAGATATACAGAGAGAAGACAGAGGGAGAGAGAAGACAGAGGGAGAGAGAAGACAGAGGGAGAGAGAAGACAGATGGAGAGAGAAGACAGAGGGAAAGAGAAGAGGGAGAGGGAGAGAGAAGACAGAGGGAGAGAGATACAGAGAGAGATACAGAGGGAGAGATACAGAGGGAGAGGGAGAGAGAAGACAGAGGGAGAGAGATACAGAGGGAGAGAGATACAGAGAGAGATACAGAGGGAGAGAGATACAGAGGGAGAGGGAGAGAGAAGACAGAGGGAGAGAGATACAGAGGGAGAGAGATACAGAGGGAGAGAGAAGACAGAGGGGAGGACGACAGAGGGAGAGAGAAGACAGAGGGAAAGAGATACAGAGAGAGATACAGAGGGAGAGATACAGAGAGAGATACAGAGGGAGAGATACAGAGGGAGAGAGAGGGAGAGAGATAAAGAAGACAGGTGGAGAGAGATACAGAGGGAGAGAGAATACACAGAGAGAAGACAGAGGGAAAGAGATACAGAGGGAGAGAGATACAGAAAGAAGACAGAGGGAGAGAGAAGTCAGAGGGAGAGAGAAGACACAGAGATAAGACAGAGGGAGAGAGATACAGAGGGAGAGAGATACAGAGAGAAGACAGAGGGAGAGAGATACAGAGAGATACAGAGGGAGAGAGATACAGAGAGATACAGAGGGAGAGAGATACAGAGAGAAGACAGAGGGAGAGAGATACAGAGGGAGAGAGATACAGAGAGATACAGAGGGAGAGCGATACAGAGAGATACATAGGGAGAGAGATACAGAGGGAGAGAGATACAGAGAGATACATAGGGAGAGAGATACAGAGAGAAGACAGAGGGAGAGAGATACAGAGGGAGAGAGATACAGAGGGAGAGAGAAGACAGAGGGAGAGAGCTACAGAGGGAGAGGGAGAGAGTGAGATACAGAGGGAGAGAGATACAGAGGGAGAGAGATACAGAGGGATAGAGATACAGAGGGATAGAGATACAGAGGGAGAGAGATACAGAGGGATAGAGATACAGAGGGATAGAGATACAGAGGGAGAGAGATACAGAGGGAGAGAGATACAGAGGGAGAGAGATACAGAGGGATAGAGATACAGAGGGAGAGAGATACAGAGGGAGAGAGATACATAGGGAGAGAGATACAGAGGGAGAGAGATACAGAGAGATACATAGGGAGAGAGATACAGAGAGAAGACAGAGGGAGAGAGATACAGAGGGAGAGAGATACAGAGGGAGAGAGAAGACAGAGGGAGAGAGCTACAGAGGGAGAGGGAGAGAGTGAGATACAGAGGGAGAGAGATACAGAGGGAGAGGGAGATAGAGATACAGAGGGAGAGAGATACAGAGGGATAGAGATACAGAGGGATAGAGATACAGAGGGATAGAGATACAGAGGGAGAGAGATACAGAGGGAGAGAGATACAGAGGGAGAGAGATACAGAGAGAGATACAGAGAGAGATACAGAGGGAGAGAGATACAGAGAGAGAGATACAGAGGGAGAGAGATACAGAGGGAGAGATATACAGAGGGAGAGAGATACAGAGGGATAGAGATACAGAGGGAGAGAGATACAGAGGGAGAGAGAAGACAGACGGGAGGAAGACAGAGGGAGAGAGAAGACAGAGGGAGAGAGAAGACAGAGGGAGAGAGATACAGAGGGAGATAGATACATAGGGAGAGATATAGAGGGAGAGAGATACAGAGGGAGAGAGATACATAGGGAGAGATATAGAGGGAGAGAGATACAGAGATAGAGAGATACAGAGAGAGATACAGAGGGAGAGAGAAGACAGAGGGGAGGAAGACAGAGGGAAAGAGATACAGAGAGAGATACAGAGGGAGAGGGAGAGAGAAGACAGAGGGAGAGAGATACAGAGGGAGAGAGATACAGAGAGAGATACAGAGGGAGAGGGAGAGAGAAGACAGAGGGAGAGAGATACAGAGGGAGAGAGATACAGAGGGGAGGAAGACAGATGGAGAGAGAAGACAGAGGGAAAGAGATACAGAGAGAGATACAGAGGGAGAGATACAGAGAGAGATACAGAGGGAGAGAGAGAGGGAGAGAGATAAAGAAGACAGAGGGAAAGAGATACAGAGGGAGAGAGATACAGAGAGAAGACAGAGGGAGAGAGAAGTCAGAGGGAGAGAGAAGACACAGAGATAAGACAGGGGGAGAGAGATACAGAGGGAGAGAGATACAGAGAGAAGACAGAGGGAGAGAGATACAGAGAGATACAGAGGGAGAGAGATACAGAGGGAGAGAGATACAGAGAGAAGACAGAGGGAGAGAGATACAGAGGGAGAGAGATACAGAGAGATACAGAGGGAGAGAGATACAGAGAGATACCTAGGGAGAGAGATACAGAGGGAGAGAGATACAGAGAGATACATAGGGAGAGAGATACAGAGAGAAGACAGAGGGAGAGAGATACAGAGGGAGAGAGATACAGAGGGAGAGAGATACAGAGGGAGAGAGATACAGAGGGATAGAGATACAGAGGGAGAGAGATACAGAGGGAGAGAGATACAGAGGGATAGAGATACAGAGGGAGAGAGATACAGAGGGATAGAGATACAGAGGGATAGAGATACAGAGGGAGAGAGATACAGAGGGAGAGAGATACAGAGGGATAGAGATACAGAGGGAGAGAGATACATAGGGAGAGATATAGAGGGAGAGAGATACAGAGAGAGATACAGAGGGAGAGAGATACAGAGGGAGAGAGAAGACAGAGGGGAGGAAGACAGAGGGAAAGAGATACAGAGATAGAGAGATACAGATAGAGAGATACAGAGATAGAGAGCTACAGAGAGAGATACAGAGGGAGAGAGATACAGAGGGAGAGATACAGAGGGATAGAGATACAGAGATAGAGAGCTACAGAGAGAGATACAGAGGGAGAGAGATACAGAGGGAGAGATACAGAGGGAGAGGGAGAGAGAAGACAGAGGGAGAGATACAGAGAGAGAGAAATACAGAGAGAGAGAGACAGAGAGAGGGAGAGACGTACAGAGAGAGAAGACAGAGGGAGAGAGATACAGAGAGATACAGAGGGAGGGAGAGAGACAGAGGGAGAGAGATACAGAGGGAGAGAGATACAGAGTGGGAGAGAGAGAGAAGACAGAGGGAGAGAGATACAGAGGGAGATACAGAGAGAGAGAGAGAGGGAGAGAGAAAGAGCAAGGGGTGATGACGACTAGTGTGATGGCAAAGAGTCAAGTGTGTTTAGTGAGGCAGTAACCTGCTAAAACAGCCTGCTTCTGTATTGTGTGTCTTTGCCTGGAGTCCCTGTACTCACTGAGGGGTTGCCATTTGCTGCCCACACTCCTCTGCCCGTCGCAACAGAGTGACTCAACACCCTGCTTGTCACATTTATATAACAGAGAGGCCACATGCGCGCGCACACACACACACATTCACACACACAAACGCACACCAGAGAACACAGCCACCACCTGGTCTACAGCAGAGCAGACTGGTTGTCTCAGAGCTCTTTCTGGTTGTGACACAACCTGCTGTGACATACATTTGAGAGTAGTGTTGTTCTAATGCTCTAATGCTCTGAATACCCTACCTCCCCTCAGGCTGATGTGGCTGGGGTGGTGTGGAGTGGAGTGACTCAACATTTCTTATTCTACAGGCTAGCATCCTATAGCTTTCAAGGCTGCCTGTTCACCTCGCTATCCTCCAGAAGGCGAGGTCAGTACAGGTGCATCAAAGCAGGGACCGAGAGACTGAAAAACAGCTTCTATCTCAAGGCCATCAGACTGCTAAACAGCCATCACTAGCACATTAGTGGCTGCTGCCAACATACTGACTAGGAGTCACTGGTCACTTTAAGGAATGGAACACTGGTCACTTTAAGGAATGGAACACTAGTCACTTTAATAATGTTTACATATCTGGCATTACTCATCTCATATGTATATAATGTATTCTAGGGTATTCTATGTTATCTTAGTCTGTTCCTCTCTGACATCGCTCGTCCATACTGTATGTATATAGTCTTCATTCATTCCTACTGAGATTTGTGTGTATTGGGTATACTGTATGTTGTGTCATTTGTTAGATATTAGGGTAGTTCTCCTGTTGGAAGGTAAACCTTCGCCCCAGTCTGAGGTCTGGAGCAGGTTTTCAACAAGGATCTCTCTGTACTTTCCTCTGTTCATCTTTGCCTCGATCCTGACTAGACTCCCAGTCCCTGCCGCTGAAATCCCCACAGCATGATGATGCCACCACCATGTTTCACCGTAGTGAAAGGTCACCATGCTTCACCGTAGTGAAAGGTCACCATGCTTCACCGCAGTGAAAGTTCACCATGCTTCACCGTAGTGAAAGGTCACCATGCTTCACCGTAGTGAAAGGTCACCATGCTTCACCGTAGTGAAAGGTCACCATGCTTCACCGTAGTGAAAGTTCACCATGCTTCACCGTAGTGAAAAGTCACCATGCTTCACCGTTTCCTCCTGAAGTGACACTTGGCATTCAGGTCTAAAAGTTTAATCTGGTTTCTCATGGTAGGAGACTTTTGGCAAACTCAAAGTGGGCTATCATGCCTTTTACTGAGGAGTGGCTTCCATCTGGCCACTCTACTATAAAGGCCTGATTGGTGGAGTGCTGCAGAGATGGTTGTCCTTCTGGAAGGTTCTCCCATCTCCACAGAGCTCTGTCAGAGTGACCATCAGGTTCTTGGTCACCTCCCTGACCAAGGCCCTTCTCCGCTGATTGCTCAGTTTTACAGGCGGCCAGCTCTAGGAGTCTTGGTTGTTTACAAGCAAAGGGTCTGAAATATTATGTAAATATTTTTTTTTTGTGATAAATTTGCAAAATATTCTAAATACCTGTTTTTGCTTTGTCATTATGGGGTATTGTGTGTAGATTGCTGAGGATGTTTATTTATTTAACCCGTTTTAGAATAAGGCTGTAACGTAACAAAATGTGGAAAAAGTCAAGGGGTCTGAATACTTTCCAAAGGCACTGTATGTTGACATGTGTGTTTAGATCTGAAACATGCTGTACTTTCATCATGAGAAACAGAGAAAAGGAGGTTGCAATATTGACACTAACAAGCCATTATGAATGGAGTAGATTTTTACAATCTAGTCATTTAGCAGACACTCTTATCCAGGTTGACTTCAAATTAGAGTATATCCCTGACAACCACTACGGGTAGTTCAAATAACACACTTCTTAAGCCACTACGGGTAGTTCAAATAACACACTTCTTAAGCCACTACGGGTAGTTCAAATAACACACTTCTTAAGCCACTACAGGTAGTTAAAATAACACACTTCTTAAGCCACTACAGGTTCCCAGGTGGACATGCCGGCTGAACGGGTTTAGTCTAGGCCAGGTGAAGGGGTGTGTAGGTAGAACAGACCGTTCCCAGGTGGACATGCCGGCTGAACGGGTTTAGTCTAGGCCAGGTGAAGGGGTGTGTAGGTGGAACAGACCGTTCCCAGGTGGACATGCCGGCTGAACGGGTTTAGTCTAGGCCAGGTGAAGGGGTGTGAAGGTGGAACAGACCGTTCCCAGGTGGACATGCCGGCTGAACGGGTTTAGTCTAGGCCAGGTGAAGGGGTGTGTAGGTGAAACAGACCGTTCCCAGGTGGACATGCCGGCTGAACGGGTTTAGTCTAGGCCAGGTGAAGGGGTGTGTAGGTGGAACAGACCGTTCCCAGGTGGACATACCGGCTGAACGGGTTTAGTCTAGGCCAGGTGAAGGGGTGTGTAGGTGGAACAGACCGTTCCCAGGTGGACATGCCGGCTGAACGGGTTTAGTCTAGGCCAGGTGAAGGGGTGTGTAGGTGGAACAGACCGTTCCCAGGTGGACATGCCGGCTGAACGGGTTTAGTCTAGGCCAGTTGAAGGGGTGTGTAGGTGGAACAGACCGTTCCCAGGTGGACATGCCGGCTGAACGGGTTTAGTCTAGGCCAGGTGAAGGGGTGTGTAGGTGGAACAGACCGTTCCCAGGTGGACATGCCGGCTGAACTGGTTTAGTCTAGGCCAGGTGAAGGGGTGTGTAGGTGGAACAGACCGTTCCCAGGTGGACATGCCGGCTGAACGGGTTTAGTCTAGGCCAGGTGAAGGGGTGTGTAGGTAGAACAGACCGTTCCCAGGTGGACATGCCGGCTGAACGGGTTTAGTCTACGCCAGGTGAAGGGGAGTGTAGGTGGAACAGACCGTTCCCAGGTGGACATGCCGGCTGAACGGGTTTAGTCTACGCCAGGTGAAGGGGTGTGTAGGTAGAACAGACCGTTCCCAGGTGGACATGCCGGCTGAACGGGTTTAGTCTACGCCAGGTGAAGGGGAGTGTAGGTGGAACAGACCGTTCCCAGGTGGACATGCCGGCTGAACGGGTTTAGTCTACGCCAGGTGAAGGGGTGTGTAGGTAGAACAGACCGTTCCCAGGTGGACATGCCGGCTGAACGGGTTTAGTCTAGGCCAGGTGAAGGGGTGTGTAGGTGGAACAGACCGTTCCCAGGTGGACATGCCGGCTGAACGGGTTTAGTCTAGGCCAGGTGAAGGGGTGTGTAGGTAGAACAGACCGTTCCCAGGTGGACATGCCGGCTGAACGGGTTTAGTCTAGGCCAGGTGAAGGGGTGTGTAGGTAGAACAGACCGTTCCCAGGTGGACATGCCGGCTGAACGGGTTTAGTCTACGCCAGGTGAAGGGGAGTGTAGGTGGAACAGACCGTTCCCAGGTGGACATGCCGGCTGAACGGGTTTAGTCTACGCCAGGTGAAGGGGTGTGTAGGTAGAACAGACCGTTCCCAGGTGGACATGCCGGCTGAACGGGTTTAGTCTAGGCCAGGTGAAGGGGTGTGTAGGTGGAACAGACCGTTCCCAGGTGGACATGCCGGCTGAACGGGTTTAGTCTAGGCCAGGTGAAGGGGTGTGCAGGTGGAACAGACCGTTCCCAGGTGGACATGCCGGCTGAACGGGTTTAGTCTAGGCCAGGTGAAGGGGTGTGTAGGTGGAACAGACCGTTCCCAGGTGGACATGCCGGCTGAACGGGTTTAGTCTAGGCCAGGTGAAGGGGTGTGTAGGTGGAACAGACCGTTCCCAGGTGGACATGCCGGCTGAACGGGTTTAGTCTAGGCCAGGTGAAGGGGTGTCAGGGGAGAGGGGAGGAGGATTACTACCAAACCACTGTTTATGTCTCTGTAATGCCTGCTCTGTTTACCTTTACTCCAAAGAGCCAGACAGACACAAACACAGACAGACAGACACAAACACAGACAGACATACACACACACATCTGTTGACATTCAGTTGGTCCATTAAGAGGCTGTTATTGCTCAGATTAAGGCAGGATTTTTTTCCCGGAGTTGGTGTGGCATGAAATTATTCATACTTCCAACAAGATCTGGGAAGATAAACCCAAAACTATCGGCACTGAACATACCGATCACTTATCGCGGGCATTTCGTTCAAATCATTCATTACGATAAGTAGCCTATACAAGAGAAATGTGTAGTTTGAAATGAAATACGTTTGCTAATAAGGGTGATTGTTAATGGGCCAATTGATGGCTACAACAATCAAACTAGTAGTAGTAAAATAAATACATGAATTGTAGTGCACATTAATGGTATTAACTTATTGTTCTATTTATTGTTTCACATGAATTCAGGCAATTTATCGCAATATGGATTTTTGTCCATATCGCCCAGCTCTACTTCCAACTGTCTGCTATCCTACAGTGTGTGTAAGCGACATGCGTGTGTGTTTCCAGAACGTTTCAGAAAGCCAAGCTCTCCTAAGCCAGTAGAAGTAGTACTTAATCAAGTTGATGGTATTAGCGATTAGTACTTTCAATGCTAACATACAGGAGCTAATCAAGTTGATCGTGTTAACTATTAGTACTTTCAATGCTAACATACAGGAGCTAATCAAGTTGATAGTATTAGCAACTAGTACTTTCAACGCTAACATACAGGAGCTAATCAAGTTGACAGTGTTACCTATTAGTACTTTCAATGCTAATCAAGTTGATGGTGTTAGCGATTAGTACTTTCAATGCTAATATCCAGTAGCTAATCAAGTTGACAGTGTTAGCTATTAGTACTTTCAATGCTAACATACAGTAGCTAATCAAGTTGACAGTGTTAGCTATTAGTACTTTCAAACTAACATACAGTAACTAATCAAGTTGACAGTGTTAGCTATTAGTACTTTCAAACTATCATACAGTAGCTAATCAAGTTGATGGTGTTAGCTATTAGTACTTTCAATGCTAACATACAGTAGCTAATCAAGTTGACAGTGTTAGCTATTAGTACTTTCAAACTAACATACAGTAGCTAATCAAGTTGATGGTGTTAGCTATTAGTACTTTCAATGCTAACATACAGTAGCTAATCAAGTTGATGGTGTTAGCTATTAGTACTTTCAATGCTAACATACAGTAGCTAATCAAGTTGACAGTGTTAGCTATTAGTACTTTCAAACTAACATACAGTAGCTAATCAAGTTGATGCTGTTAGAGATTAGTACTTTCAATGCTAACATACAGTAGCTAATCAAGTTGATGGTGTTAGCTATTAGTACTTTCAATGCTAACATACAGTAGCTAATCAAGTTGACAGTGTTAGCTATTAGTACTTTCAAACTAACATACAGTAGCTAATCAAGTTGATGGTGTTAGAGATTAGTACTTTCAATGCTAACATACAGTAGCTAATCAAGTTGACAGTGTTAGCTATTAGTACTTTCAAACTAACATACAGTAGCTAATCAAGTTGATGGTGTTAGAGATTAGTACTTTCAATGCTAACATACAGTAGCTAATCAAGTTGACAGTGTTAGCTATTAGTACTTTCAAACTATCATACAGTAGCTAATCAAGTTGATGGTGTTAGCTATTAGTACTTTCAAACTAACATACAGTAGCTAATCAAGTTGATGGTGTTAGAGATTAGTACTTTCAATGCTAACATACAGTAGCTAATCAAGTTGACAGTGTTAGCTATTAGTACTTTCAAACTATCATACAGTAGCTAATCAAGTTGATGGTGTTAGCTATTAGTACTTTCAAACTAACATACAGTAGCTAATCAAATTGATGGTGTTAGCTATTAGTACTTTCAAACTATCATACAGTAGCTAATCAAGTTGATGGTGTTAGAGATTAGTACTTTCAATGCTAACATACAGTAGCTAATCAAGTTGATGGTGTTAGAGATTAGTACTTTCAATGCTAACATACAGTAGCTAATCAAGTTGATGGTGTTAGAGATTAGTACTTTCAAACTATCATACAGTAGCTAATCAAGTTGATGGTGTTAGCTATTAGTACTTTCAAACTAACATACAGTAGCTAATCAAGTTGATGGTGTTAGCTATTAGTACTTTCAAACTATCATACAGTAGCTAATCAAGTTCATGGTGTTAGAGATTAGTACTTTCAATGCTAACATACAGTAGCTAATCAAGTTGATGGTGTTAGAGATTAGTACTTTCAATGCTAACATACAGTAGCTAATCAAGTTGATGGTGTTAGAGATTAGTACTTTCAACATACAGTAGCTATATGTACCACCTGGGCATGGCAGTCCCAAAGAGGCTGCCTTACTTACACCCCTCTAACACATGCACACTTAAACTCTCTCTTCTGCTCCATTGAGTAGAGTGTAGAGTGCAGAGTGGGTATTTAGTCAGAGATCGTCGGTTGGGGTAAGGGTTTGCGTGCCGTGAGAACACTCTCCCAGGTCTAATCCACTGGTTTCTGTTGGCGTGAAAGACTAATGAAAGACAGGGATTAACTAGACAAGGTGAACACGGAGGAGGGAGGGGAAAGGGGAAAGAACATACAGTAGACATGAAGAAAGGGAGGAAGGAAGACCATATTCCGGAACCCTGCAGGATTCCACCCAGACTGGTAGAGAATGCAGATGAGAAAGTGTCCCATGTGGCACCATATCCCCTATGGGCCCGTGGTCAAAAGTAGTGCATGTAATAGGAAATAGGGTGCAATTTTGGACACAGCCTCCATCTTTTGTACAGAGCTAAATCCTCTTATTGAATCGCGAGATTAAGAACAATATTTTTCTCTTCATTATTCAAACCTCTCCAGGAGAAGAAGAGTCTCAGAGTGATATGTTTTAAGGCCGGGCCAGCTCAGTGATGGTACAAATTACCTCCACTGAAGGGGAATAAATAATGGATTCACTGATATAATTGGGATTCATGAAAATACCAATGTGCCAGTAATTGAAGGTGCATTCTTAGAGTAGTGTAGTTCATGTGTGAGTCCTTTGGGCACTATTTAGGCTACTTGGCAACAGCTAACTAAGTACATGCTAATTAGCATACTTAGCTAAACTGAGTATAGCAAACATTATAGAGTATAGCAAACACCTTCATACACAATCCATGTCTCAATTGTCTCAAGGCTTAAAAATCCTTCTTTAACCTGTATCCTTCCCTTCATCGACACCGATTGAAGTGGATTTAAAGAGTGACATCTATAATAGATCAAAGCTTTCACCTGGATTCACCTAGACAGTCTATATCATGGAAGAAGCAGGTGTACATCTAGTTTAAATGCACCTCAGACACTGCGGCCCTATTTACATGTACATAGTCATTCTCCATGACCGACCTGAATAAAACATTTAAACGTGTTAACCCTCGCAAGGCTGCCGGCCCAGACGGCATCCCTAGCCGCATCCTCAGAGCATGCGCAGACCAGCTGGCTGGTGTGTTTACGGACATATTCAATCAATCCTTATCCCAGTCTGCTGTCCCCACATGCTTCAAGATGGCCACCATTGTTCCTGTACCCAAGAAGGCAAAGATATCTGAACTAAATGACTATCGTCCCGTAGCACTCACTTCTGTCATCATGAAGTCCTTTGAGAGACAAGTCAAGGATCATATCACCTCTACCCTACCTGTTACCCTAGACCCACTTCAATTTGCATAATGCCCCAATAGGTCCACAGACGATGCAATCGCCATTACACTGCACACTGCCCTATCCCATCTGTACAAGAGGAATACCTATGTAAGAATGCTGTTCATTGACTACAGCTCAGCATTCAACACCATAGTACCCTCCAAGCTCATCATCAAGATGGAGGCCCTGGGTCTCTCCTGGACTTCCTGACAGGCCGCCCCCAGGTGGTGAAGGTAGGAAAAAACATCTCCACTCCGCTGATCCTCGACACTGTGACCCCACAAGGGTGCATTCTCAGCCCTCTCCTGTACTCCTTGTTCACCTACGACTGCGTGGCTATGCATGCCTCCAACTCAATCATCAAGTTTGCAGACGACACAACAGTAGTGGGCTTGATTAGCAACAACAACTAGACAGCCTACAGGGAGGAGGTGAGGGCTCTGGGAGTGTGGTGCCTGGAAAACAACCTCTCAAACAAAGGTGATGATCGTGGACTTCAGGAAACAGCAGAGGGAGCATCCCCCTATCCACATCGACGGGACAGCAGTGGTGAAGGTGGAAAGTTTTAAGTTCCTTGGTGTACTAATCACTGACAAACTGAAATGGTCCACCCACACAGACAGTGTGGTGAACAAGGCTCAACAGCTCCTCTTCAACCTCAGCTGGCTGAATTTTCTTTGCTTGTCACCGAAAACCCTCACTAACTTTTACTGCCTGGTATGGCAACTGCACCGCCCACAACCACAGGGTTCTCCAGAGGGTGGTGCGGTCTGCACAACACATCACTGGGGGCAAACTACCTGGACACCTACAGCACCCGATGTCACCGGAAGGCAAAAAAGAACATCAAGGACAATAATCACCCGAGCCACTGCCTCCTCATCAAAGCAGGGACAGATAGATTGAAAAACAGCTTCATTCTCAAGGCCATCAGACTGTTAAACAGCCACCACTAGCACAGAGAGGCGGCTGCCTACCTCAGACTTGATATCATTGTCCACTTTAATAAATGGAACACAAGTCACTTTAATAATTCCACTTTAAGAATGTTTACATATCTCACATTACTCATCTCATATACTGTATAATGTATCCTTCACTATCTATTCTTTACTATCTATTACATCTTAGCCGCTCTGTCACTGCTCATCCATATATTTTATACTTATATATTCTCATCCCATTCCTTTACTAGATTGTGTATCTTAGGTTTTGTAGTGGAATCTGTTAGATATTAGGTTTTGTTGTGGAATTGTTAGATATTAGGTTTTGTTGTGGAATTGTTAGATATTACCTGTTAGATACTGCTGCACTGTCGGATCTAGAAGCAGAAGCATTTCGCATCACTCGCAATCTGCTAACCATGTGTATGTGACCAATACCATTTAATTTGATTGAACACTGGTGACTTTGGGGATGTTTGCGTGCTGTTTTGCCCACTTTGTGTACATACTGTATTCTAGTTATGGCTCATTGTCTGTGGCTGCTACTGTACAGACCTTTTATATTCATATACTGTCCATACTGTCTATATACACCTTTATGTACACACACACACACACACGCACACGCACACACACACACACACACACACACATATATACAGTGCATTCGGAAAGTATTCAGACCCCTTGACATTTTCCACATTTTGTTACGTTACAGCCTTATTCTAAAATGGATTAAATCGTATTTTTCCCTCATAAATCTACACACAATACACAATAATGACAAAACAAAACAGGTTTTTAGAAATGTTTGCAAATGTATTAAAAAAATACAAACGGAAATATGACATTTACATAAGTATTCAGACCATTTACTTTGTTGAAGCACATGTGTTCCTCGACACAGTCCTGTCTCGGAGCTCTACAGACAGTTCCTTCAACCTCATGACTTGGTTTTTGCTCTGATATGCACCATCAACTGTGGGACCTTATATAGACAGGTGTGTGCCTTTCCAAATCATGTCCAATCAATTTCATTTACCACAGTTGGACTCCAATCAAGTTGTAGAGCTCAATTTTGAGTTTCATAGCACCATTTTGTTTTGTTTTCGATTCTGATATTACTCATTCTGATATTTCTTAATTTCTTGACATTTTGGGATTGGGTGGGGGGGCTTTGTGTGTTTATAGTTTTTTGTATTGTTAGGTATTCCTTCACTATTGGAGCTGAAAACATAAGCATTTCACTGCAAAATATGTGTAGACAACCAATACAATTGTATTTGACTTGAAATGGCAAAACTTTAGCTAGTTAGTTAGCGATAAATACAGTCGCTCTCTACCTAGGAGTTGATAGCCTGCTCTCTATGAAACATGACTCTGTGGAGCTAAGGCTAAGTAACACTAGCCCTCCCAGCAGACAGCGACCAGAAGACACGAGCTATCTACCACCAGACACCAGCTATCTACCACCAGACATCAGCTGTCTACCACCAGACACCAGCTATCTACCACCAGACACCAGCTATCTACCAGCAGACACCAGCTGTCTACCACCAGACATCAGCTGTCTACCACCAGACACCAGCTATCTACCACCAGACACCAGCTGTCTACCACCAGACACCAGCTATCTACCACCAGACACCAGCTATCTACCAGCAGACACCAGCTATCTACCACCAGATATCTACCAGCAGACACCAGCTATCTACCTTAAGACACCAGCTGTCTACCAGCAGACACCAGCTATCTACCACCAGACACCAGCTGTCTACCACCAGACACCAGCTATCTACCCCCAGACACCAGCTATCTACCACCAGACACCAGATATCTACCACCAGACAACTATCTGTCTGCATTTAATGCACTGCTTAAATGCACAGGCTCAATCAATAAACAGTTATTTCTCTCTCTCTCACTCGCTCACTCTCTCTTTCTCCCTCCCTCCCTCCCTCCCTCCCTCCCTCCCTCCCTCCCTCCCTCCCTCTCTCTCTCTCTTGTGTAGATAAGCAAATGTTCTTTTACCCTCTACAAACACATGCTATGTTTGTTTTTACAACAGACCAGTTTTGCATATCAGGTGGGTCAGCCAGCCAGACAGCAGGCAGACAGGCAGACCTAACAGACGAAAGACAGGCAGACAGACAGACAGACCTAGATAGGGCCTTGGACCTAAAGAAGGCTAAAAGCAAACCTCTTGCTCTTTCAAAGAGGTCTATCACCTTCACATCACATCTCCCAGAGCTGTTAATGTATTTACTTAGCGTGTCTAGCATCTGAGGATCTTTTCTATCAAAACAAAATTAGCCCAGTTCATTAATGGAACTGTATATACTGTATGTTAAAAGCACACACTGACTTCAAATATCCTTTCATTTGTCGATTTACAATGTAAGTGGAGTATATTTTGTAAAAAATACTTCAATTATCAAGCCATTTTTCATTCAAGGGATTCTGTTTTTATGTGTACTTTTTGAAAATGAAGGGGAAACGTCTGTATGCTATGTGAGGACATGACCAGGACCACTGCATGATACCACACAATGTTCTGTTGGTTAGATGGAAATCAGCCACTCCAAGCACAAAACAAGCCTATGTGAGGACATGACCAGGACCACTGCACGATACAACACAATGTTCTGTTGGTTAGGGCCTGGGTAAATAGCTACATGCCAGGCCTGAGAGAGAGAGAGAGCTTACTCTGTAGCCCTCAGAGTCCCATTATTCAGCCATATGAATTCACAAGTCTCTTTCAAGACATTTCTCCTAGCACCACCTTTCCTCCAGACAAGCCCCAGGAGTTCTGACATCTGTCCACAGTGAAGCCAAGATGAGAATTACACTTTCTGTTCAATCCAGTTGTATTCAGGACAGGTGTCCTGGAATTGGATTTCTCGGGCTATGGAGAGATAGACTGGCAGGGGTAACATAGGAGAGAGACATATGGTAACTTATGATTAAAAGTCTACCTGGAGATTCTCAAAAGTGTGTGTGTGTAGACTAATCCATGCCAGCCAAGAGGAGGACATATGTCATGTATGGGGAATTTCCTTTTGTTTAGCATCCTGTTACCGGGCAGATTTACCTGGAATTGTGCAAATCATGTCTCCTTGTTCGCTAACTTCTACCTTGTTTTACAAAATTATATTGTGAAGTTTCCCCCCCAGTATTTACACCTCACATCAAGATACACATCATAGACATCATCATCATTTTCATGGACATGAGAGCCTGCATGCATAGGTTTGTGCATGTGTTTCCTTTCAAATGTAATCAAGAATATGCATATCCTTGCTTCAGGTCCTGAGCTACAGCCAGTTAGATTTGGGTGTCATTTTAGGAGAAAATTGAAAAAAAAGGGTCTGATCCTTATTACATGTTATAAGTATCTCTAAATTTCTGTTATTACAGTGATATCGCTCTGTTATTAGTACCCCTGTGCAGTAGTCTGACTGAAGATGGACCTGGCCTGAGTGTCATGGCAACTATGTACTGTGGTAAATATGGTGAAGTCATTGTGTCATTTTGGGTTAACACAAATATGCGCGCACATGCACACACACACACACACACACACACACACACACACACACACACACACACACACACTGGTTGTCCCAGTTTCCATCATTTCCCGCTTTTCCACCTGTTCTCCCATTCACTCCTGCGGCGATGGTTCTGTCTCCACCCATCCCAATCCAGACTCTCCTCTCTTCCTATCCCTGCTAAGTGTATGTCAAAGCCTATGGAGCCCCAGCCTAGCTGTGAGTTACTGCTATCCAGCCTCCAGACCCATCCATCAGCCTTTCATTGAAACCCAAATCGCTTTTTCTCTCCCAGCCTCCCTCTCTTTCTCCTTCTTCCCGGCCCAACAAGTGTCACGTCTCACAACATTATTAACCAGAAGCCTGTTGTAAAGAGGACTAGTGCTGCTGTCTGTCTGTAGGACTGCTCTGATTTGAATAAGCCTTTGATTAATGGTAGATTTAGAGGTGGAGGGGTTCATCGGAAGGGCTGTGTGTTTCTATTGTAGTTGAAGAAGAGAAAGGGCTGTGTGTTTCTATTATAGTTGAAGAAGAGAAAGGGCTGTGTGTTTCTATTATAGTTGAAGAAGAGAAAGGGCTGTGTGTTTCTATTGTAGTTGAAGAAGTGAAAGGGCTGTGTGTTTCTATTGTAGTTGAAGAAGAGAAAGGGCTGTGTGTTTCTATTGTAGTTGAAGAAGAGAAAGGGCTGTGTGTTTCTATTGTAGTTGAAGAAGAGAAAGGGCTGTGTGTTTCTATTGTAGTTGAAGAAGAGAAAGGGTTGTGTGTTCCTATTGTAGTTGAAGAAGAGAAAGGGCTGTGTGTTTCTATTGTAGTTGAAGAAGAGAAAGGGCTGTGTGTTTCTATTGTAGTTGAAGAAGAGAAAGGGCTGTGTGTTTCTATTGTAGTTGAAGAAGAGAAAGGGCTGTGTGTTTCTATTGTAGTTGAAGAAGAGAAAGGGCTGTCTGTTTCTATTGTAGTTGAAGAAGAGAAAGGGCTGTGTGTTTCTATTGTAGTTGAAGAAGAGAAAGGGCTGTGTGTTTCTATTGTAGTTGAAGAAGAGAAAGGGCTGTGTGTTTCTATTGTAGTTGAAGAAGAGAAAGGGCTGTGTGTTTCTATTAGTTGAAGAAGAGAAAGGGCTGTGTGTTTCTACTGTAGTTGAAGAAGAGAAAGGGTTGTGTGTTTCTATTGTAGTTGTAGAAGAGAAAGGGTTGTGTGTTTCTATTGTAGTTGAAGAAGAGAAAGGGCTGTGTGTTTCTATTGTAGTTGAAGAAGAGAAAGGGCTGTGTGTTTCTATTGTAGTTGAAGAAGAGAAAGGGCTGTGTGTTTCTATTGTAGTTGAAGAAGAGAAAGGGTTGTGTGTTTCTATTGTAGTTGAAGAAGAGAAAGGGCTATGTGTTTATATTGTAGTTGAAGAAGAGAAATGGTTGTGTGTTTCTATTGTAGTTGAAGAAGAGAAAGGGCTGTGTGTTTCTATTGTAGTTGAAGAAGAGAAAGGGCTGTGTGTTTCTATTGTAGTCGAAGAAGAGAAAGGGCTGTGTGTTTCTATTGTAGTTGAAGAAGAGAAAGGGTTGTGTGTTTCTATTGTAGTCGAAGAAGAGAAAGGGCTGTGTGTTTCTATTGTAGTTGAAGAAGAGAAAGGGCTGTGTGTTTCTATTGTAGTTGAAGAAGAGAAAGGGCTGTGTGTTTCTATTGTAGTTGAAGAAGAGAAAGGGCTGTGTGTTTCTATTGTAGTTGAAGAAGAGAAAGGGCTGTGTGTTTCTATTGTAGTTGAAGAAGAGAAAGGGTTGTGTGTTTCTATTGTAGTTGAAGAAGAGAAAGGGTTGTGTGTTTCTATTGTAGTTGAAGAAGAGAAAGGGCTGTGTGTTTCTTTTGAATTGAGAGAGAGGGAGCACGACAGGGGGACTTCAGGTGGGAGGAAGTGACAAATCTTAATTAATATTTTTGTCTAAAAATGGACTAAAATGGCTATTTTCATTATGATTTTATAAAAAAAGAAATAATGATACAAATGTAAAAAGCATGTCAAACATCTTTCCTCCCAATGAAGTTTACATGTGAGAATTGCCAGAACAATCTAGGACACCCAAAATATTGTTGTGCTGTCCTGACGTTGAATGCTCCTAGAGAGGTGAGGACTGAGAGAGGAGAGACAGAGGAAGAGAGAAAGGTAGAGAAAGAGAGAAGGAGAGAGAGAGACACGGGTTGCCGGTGCACTGTCAAATGAAGCTCTCCAATGGCCTTTTCCTGTTTCTTTGTGTTGCCGCTATCTGGCTAGCCGTGTTATTCACCAAGCACAATGGGACAGAAAGAGACGTGGCTGCCGCTCCTCCAGCCTCTGCCTTGTAAGTCATTTCAACTACCGTCGGCAGATTGGAGCTGAGGCAGCGCAACTGGAATGTTAAACGGAGCCCTTGCCCCATTCTCTGCAATGGGAAATTAGGTCTACATTGTGGCTCAACGGCAGAATGAACACGGCAAAATGTAGAGGCCAAAACCTCAGCTAAATTATTATACGACACTCTCTCCGTTAGACTACTCTTGAAGCTACCTTTCCAAAAGGCTCTGTCGTCGTTTATGTCATGATTAAAGCGCTGAAACCTGTAATTGTTTTTGCGCCGGAGTGATTGTTGAGCTGTATGATTGCTGTAAGCGAATAGGACTGCGTTTATGCCGTTGATAAGCTCGATAAGACTGCACAGTATTGATTTCTGGAACAATGGATTACAGCTCAGAGCCAATTGATTATCTAGTGCACTTGTTACTGTATATAATCCTACTAGCAGACTGCTTGGGGTCATTGGGGTCAGTAAGGCAGGTTTACATTGCTCTCCGGGTTAAGGTTCAAGGGAGACCAACAGTCTCAGTGTTTCTATCTTTTCATTCCAGTGGTGTTAATTCATACTCTGTTTTATGCCAATCTTTCTCCGTTTCAAACCAGTTTCTCTGGCTATGGAGACATCTTTCTTAAATATGACATATAACCTTTTCCTCTGGTAAATGTAATGGGTACCACAGGACTGTAGCAGCGGGAATGCAGGAGTCACGTGTTCACTAGCTTTGAGTTTCACTTAGCTAATAACCTCCCAATAGACACACACACACCCACACACACACCTATAGCAAACACACACATGCACACTCACGTGCACACATGCGCATGCATGAACGCACGCCATGTACGCACTCACGCACTCACACGCACACACACACTTATAGCAAATGCACACGTGAACGCACATGCATGCATGAACGCGCAGGCACACACGCACACACACACACACACACACGCACAAATCCACCCTTCCCACTCTACACAAACACACAGTGGAGTGTTGACATGACTTTGACAATGAGTTACTATCCATCTGTCACGGCTCTAGCCCAGTCAGGCACCAAACCTTCACTGAAAAATAGATCTGAGGTCAGTACAAAGGTTAATCTGACCAATGAGTAGCCTTCAGACCACTGTCGTCGGGCAGCACGGTGTGACTGGGAATATACCAGCAGGAATTAACAGAGAGACAGACTTAATGGGCTTTACTTTGAGAGGTGTAGAGAGATGGAGTAGAGGAGAGATGTGGGGTGACGAGAGGAGAGATGTGGGGTGAGGAGAGGAGAGATGAGAGGAGAGGAGAGATGAGATGAGAGGAGAGATGTGGGGTGAGGAGAGGAGAGATGAGAGGAGAGGAGAGATGAGATGAGAGGAGAGATGTGGGGTGAGGAGAGGAGAGATGTGGGGTGAGGAGAGATGAGATGAGAGGAGAGAAGTCAGGTGAGGAGAGGAGAGATGAGATGAGAGGAGAGATGAGATGAGAGGAGAGATGTGGGGTGAGGAGAGGAGAGATGTGGGGTGTGGAGAGATGAGATGAGAGGAGAGATGTGGGGTGAGGAGAGGGGAGGAGAGGAGAGATGTGGGGTGAGGAGAGAAGAGATGTGGGGTGAGGAGAGGAGAGATGTGGGGTGACGAGAGGAGAGGGGAGGAGAGGAGAGGAGAGATGTGGGGTGAGGAGAGGAGAGATGTGGGGTGACGAGAGGAGAGGGGAGGAGAGGAGAGGAGAGATGTGGGGTGAGGAGAGGAGAGATGTGGGGTGAGGAGAGGAGAGATGTGGGGTGACGAGAGGAGAGATGAGATGAGAGGGGAGATGTGGGGTGAGGAGAGGAGAGATGTGGGGTGAGGAGAGGAGATATGTGGGGTGAGGAGAGGAGAGATGTGGAGGAGAGGAGATATGTGGGGTGAGGAGAGGAGAGATGTGGGGTGACGAGAGGAGAGATGAGATGAGAGGAGAGATGTGGGGTGAGGAGAGATGTGGGGTGAGGAGAGATGTGGGGTGAAGAGAGATGTGGGGTGAGGAGAGGAGAGATGTGGGGTAAGGAGAGGAGAGATGTGGGGTGACGAGAGGAGAGATGTGGGGTGAGGAGAGGAGAGATGAGAGGAGAGGAGAGATGAGATGAGAGGAGAGATGTGGGGTGAGGAGAGGAGAGATGTGGGGTGAGGAGAGATGAGATGAGAGGAGAGAAGTCAGGTGAGGAGAGGAGAGATGAGATGAGAGGAGAGATGAGATGAGAGGAGAGATGTGGGGTGAGGTGAGGAGAGGAGAGATGTGGGGTGTGGAGAGATGAGATGAGAGGAGAGATGTGGGGTGAGGAGAGGGGAGGAGAGGAGAGATGTGGGGTGAGGAGAGAAGAGATGTGGGGTGAGGAGAGGAGAGATGTGGGGTGACGAGAGGAGAGGGGAGGAGAGGAGAGGAGAGATGTGGGGTGAGGAGAGGAGAGATGTGGGGTGACGAGAGGAGAGGGGAGGAGAGGAGAGGAGAGATGTGGGGTGAGGAGAGGAGAGATGTGGGGTGAGGAGAGGAGAGATGTGGGGTGACGAGAGGAGAGATGAGATGAGAGGGGAGATGTGGGGTGAGGAGAGGAGAGATGTGGGGTGAGGAGAGGAGATATGTGGGGTGAGGAGAGGAGAGATGTGGAGGAGAGGAGATATGTGGGGTGAGGAGAGGAGAGATGTGGGGTGACGAGAGGAGAGATGAGATGAGAGGAGAGATGTGGGGTGAGGAGAGATGTGGGGTGAGGAGAGATGTGGGGTGAAGAGAGATGTGGGGTGAGGAGAGGAGAGATGTGGGGTAAGGAGAGGAGAGATGTGGGGTGAGGAGATGAGAGATGTGGGGTGACGAGAGGAGAGATGTGGGGTGACAAGAGGAGAGAGGTGGGGTGACGAGAGGAGAGATGTGGGGTGACGAGAGGAGAGATGTGGGGTGACGAGAGGAGAGATGTGGGGTGAGGAGAGGAGAGAGGAGATGAAAGGAGAGAGGGGATGAGAGGAGATGAGAGGGGAAGAGATGTGGGGTGAGGAGAGAAGAGATGTGGGGTGAGGAGAGGAGAGATGTGGGGTGACGAGAGGAGAGGGGAGGAGAGGAGAGGAGAGATGTGGGGTGAGGAGAGGAGAGATGTGGGGTGACGAGAGAGAGGGGAGGAGAGGAGAGGAGAGATGTGGGGTGAGGAGAGGAGAGATGTGGGGTGAGGAGAGGAGAGATGTGGGGTGACGAGAGGAGAGATGAGATGAGAGGGGAGATGTGGGGTGAGGAGAGGAGAGATGTGGGGTGAGGAGAGGAGATATGTGGGGTGAGGAGAGGAGAGATGTGGAGGAGAGGAGATATGTGGGGTGAGGAGAGGAGAGATGTGGGGTGACGAGAGGAGAGATGAGATGAGAGGAGAGATGTGGGGTGAGGAGAGATGTGGGGTGAGGAGAGATGTGGGGTGAAGAGAGATGTGGGGTGAGGAGAGGAGAGATGTGGGGTAAGGAGAGGAGAGATGTGGGGTGACGAGAGGAGAGATGTGGGGTGAGGAGAGGAGAGATGAGAGGAGAGGAGAGATGAGATGAGAGGAGAGATGTGGGGTGAGGAGAGGAGAGATGTGGGGTGAGGAGAGATGAGATGAGAGGAGAGAAGTCAGGTGAGGAGAGGAGAGATGAGATGAGAGGAGAGATGAGATGAGAGGAGAGATGTGGGGTGAGGTGAGGAGAGGAGAGATGTGGGGTGTGGAGAGATGAGATGAGAGGAGAGATGTGGGGTGAGGAGAGGGGAGGAGAGGAGAGATGTGGGGTGAGGAGAGAAGAGATGTGGGGTGAGGAGAGGGAGAGATGTGGGGTGACGAGAGGAGAGGGGAGGAGAGGAGAGGAGAGATGTGGGGTGAGGAGAGGAGAGATGTGGGGTGACGAGAGGAGAGGGGAGGAGAGGAGAGGAGAGATGTGGGGTGAGGAGAGGAGAGATGTGGGGTGAGGAGAGGAGAGATGTGGGGTGACGAGAGGAGAGATGAGATGAGAGGGGAGATGTGGGGTGAGAGAGAGGAGAGATGTGGGGTGAGGAGAGGAGATATGTGGGGTGAGGAGAGGAGAGATGTGGAGGAGAGGAGATATGTGGGGTGAGGAGAGGAGAGATGTGGGGTGACGAGAGGAGAGATGAGATGAGAGGAGAGATGTGGGGTGAGGAGAGATGTGGGGTGAGGAGAGATGTGGGGTGAAGAGAGATGTGGGGTGAGGAGAGGAGAGATGTGGGGTAAGGAGAGGAGAGATGTGGGGTGAGGAGATGAGAGATGTGGGGTGACGAGAGGAGAGATGTGGGGTGACAAGAGGAGAGAGGTGGGGTGACGAGAGGAGAGATGTGGGGTGACGAGAGGAGAGATGTGGGGTGACGAGAGGAGAGATGTGGGGTGAGGAGAGGAGAGAGGAGATGAAAGGAGAGAGGGGATGAGAGGAGATGAGAGGGGAAGAGATGTGGGGTGAGAGAGGAGAGAGGAGAGGAGATGAAAGGAGAGAGGGGATGAGAGGAAAGAGGAGATGAGAGGAGAGGATATGAGAGGAGAGAGGAGATGAAAGGAGAGAGGAGATGAAAGGAGAGAGGAGATGAAAGGAGAGAGGGGATGAGAGGTGAGAGGAGAGAGGAGATGAAAGGAGAGAGGGGATGAGAGGAGAGAGGAGATGAGAGGAGAGAGGAGATGAGAGGAGAGAGGAGATGAAAGGAGAGAGGAGATGAAAGGAGAGAGGAGATGAAAGGAGAGAGGAGATGAGAGGAGAGAGGAGATGAAAGGAGAGAGGGGATGAGAGGAGAGAGGAGATGAAAGGAGAGAGGAGATGAAAGGAGAGAGGGGATGAGAGGAGAGAGATGAAAGGAGAGAGGAGATGAAAGGAGAGAGGGGATGAGAGGAGAGAGGAGATGAAAGGAGAGAGGAGATGAGAGGAGAGAGGAGATTACAGGAGAGAGGAGAGAGGGGATTACAGGAGAGAGGAGATGAGAGGAGATTACAGGAGAGAGGAGATGAGAGGAGAGAGGAGATTACAGGAGAGAGGAGAGAGGGGATGACAGGAGAGAGGAGATGACAGGAGAAGAGAGTAAACAGGAGGTGAAAGGTGGCTGTTCTGTAATTTGTTTCAGTTCTGTTCTGCCCCTCATCTCTGTGTCTGGGTCAGGCTGTGGGTCAGTGTTTCTGGGCCAGGCATCCTGAGGAGAGAGCAGTTCACCTCAGTTCACCTCTGGTTCACCTCTGGTACCGCTGAGCTGAGCCTACCATCTGGTTCCAGTCCAAACACATCTACTAGCTAAGCCTCTGTTGCCCCCACATCTCCTCCTGTCTGTGTGTGTGTGTGTGTGTGTGTGTGTGTGTGTGTGTGTGTGTGTGTGTGTGTGTGTGTGTGTGTGTGTGTGTGTGTGTGTGTGTGTGTGTGATTTGTGTGTTACACCATACCCTCGCGTATGTGTGTGTGTGTTTGTGCGCGCCCTGTCATCCCTGCCCACCTCCCGTGATTCGCTAACATGAAATGCCAGTTGGATGCTAGCTTCCATCACCATGACACCATCACTCCCTCTAAAATGAAGTCCCCTTTTTTTGTTTGTTTAAAATCAACTCTCTGGCAACAGTTTTAGTTCTGTTTCTCTTGTCCTCCCTTCATTGTAGCAAGTGACAGACTCAGTACATGGGAAGGCATTCAACTGAATACAGGGGATTCATTAGTGCACACCGTAGCAAAAGGTTTTACAACGGACAATGATAACAAGTATTTCTTATTCCGGTTGTCCTTCCCCGTTTCAGTCAGTTTTCTCCCTTTTGGTGCCAAATGAACACGCGCCAGTGCTCAGTTGGAGTTTAACACTGAAATTCCCTCGCTCCGGGATTTTCAGATTAGCGTATTTGTTTTCTGATAAGCCCCGTATTGGTAGGCGGGATATTTCACGAGGATTTGTGGCTTATGAGCAAGTCAGTGGATATTGCCTTATTTGTGGCTTTCTGCAGATGATCCGTGTGCGCCCGGAGTTGGAATGGATAAATGAGAGGAGAAAAGAGGGCGAAAGCAGAGAGAATGAGAGGGTGTGTGGTGGCGTCGAGGCATGCTGGAGCCAGGTTAGCTAGCTGACACATCTCCTGCAGGTCTCAGACTGGATGAAGCCCCTGTGTGTTCGTGTGTCTCTCTCTCTCTGTGTGTGTGTGTGTGTGTGTGTGTGTGTGTGTGTGTGTGTGTGTGTGTGTGTGTGTGTGTGTGTGTGTGTGTGTGTGTGTGTGTGTGTGTGTGTGTGTGCATCCTTACCAGTATGTGTGTGTATGTGTGCATCCTTACCGGTATATGTGTGTATGTGTGCATCCTTACCAGTATGTGTGTGTATGTGTGCATCCTTACCAGTATGCGTGTGTGTGTGTGTGTGTGTGTGTGTGTGTGTGTGTGTGTGTGTGTATCCTTACCAGTAAGTGTGTGTATGTGTGTGTGTGTGTGTATCCTTACCAGTATGTGTGTGTGTGTGTGTGTGTATCCTTACCAGTATGTGTGTGTATGTGTGTGTGTGTGTGTGTGTGTATCCTTACCAGTATGTGTGTGTATGTGTGTGTGTGTGTGTGTATGTGTGTGTGTGTGTATCCTTACCAGTATGTGTGTGTATGTGTGTGTGTATCCTTACCAGTATGTGTGTGTATGTGTGTGTATCCTTACCAGTATGTGTATGTGTGTGTGTGTGTGTGTGTGTGTATCCTTACCAGTATGTGTGTGTATGTGTGTGTGTGTGTATCCTTACCAGTATGTGTGTGTGTGTGTGTGTGTGTGTGTGTGTGTATCTTTACCAGTATGTGTGTGTGTGTGTGTGTGTATCCTTACCAGTATGTGTGTGTCTGTGTGTGTGTGTATCCTTACCAGTATGTGTGTGTATGTGTGTATCCTTACCAGTATGTGTGTGTATGTGTGTGTGTGTGTGTGTGTGTGTGTGTGTATCCTTACCAGTATGTGTGTGTCTGTGTGTGTGTGTATCCTTACCAGTATGTGTGTGTATGTGTGTATCCTTACCAGTATGTGTGTGTATGTGTGTGTGTGTGTGTATCCTTACCAGTATGTGTGTGTCTGTGTGTGTGTGTATCCTTACCAGTATGTGTGTGTATGTGTGTATCCTTACCAGTATGTGTGTGTATGTGTGTGTGTGTGTGTGTGTGTATCCTTACCAGTATGTGTGTGTCTGTGTGCATCTACCCGTGTCTGCCCGCCTGCTTACACCTGTTAAAATACCTACACAGCGCTCCCTTTGTGAGGGCGCAGACTGGAGCATTAGTTTTCACACTCTCAGTGGGTGTGGGTTTCTTTATCTCGTCGCCCTGCCTCGCTAACGGATAGGTAGTATGTAAAATGGAGCGTGTGTTTACCTCACCTGTGGTAGACTCTCTACTCAGGGTGAGCGGCTGACTTGATAAGGTCATATAGGCCTAGCTGCCATGACACTGTTCACTCAGGACCCATTCAATCTGCCGGTTCTGAGTCGAGGGACAGATTGGCGATTCAGTGAAGTGGTATTACTGTACTTGTGTTCATGTTGTATGCCGTACATACTCTACTGAGGCGTCGTATAATATCCGCTTGTTAGAGAAGTGGAAGGTGTTTATTGTTGTGGAGGCATTCTGTTTGATGTGTTTTATGGATGCTTCATTTTCTGGTTTCCTGTTTCCTGTTTCATGATTTCATGCATTCCAAGCCTCTGGATTGTTTCATGTTCTATGCTGCTTTCTCTCTGATCTGTATTCAACACACTCACACTCAGACGCACTCAAACAAACAGCTGATTTAGATGATCAGTGTAGGGAACAGCCCCAGTAGTGCTTGAGGTCTGGCCCAGAACACAGACCTAAATGCCACGGCTGTCATCTGAGACTGTAACAAGCGGAGCAGAGCTGAGCAGCTTTCTCCCAGGCTCCTGTTGCCCACAGAGCTGTAGCAAAGCCAATGCTAACCGTCTGCACTCAGGCAATATCCAAAGGCACCCGTGTCAGCTTGGAGTGGGAGTGTGTAGGACCTGGCTGCCAAAACCTAGTCACAGCCATTTGTTATGAATTATTTTTTGATCCCTTTTTTATCCCATTTTGCGTAATTGTGGTGGTTGTTTAGCAGTTGCTGGGGATGCCCATTGTTTTCCATGGGTTGAGGAGAAACTGAGGCTTCATTGTGGATCTAAAGATGAGCCAATGAGCCGTTATCTTCTGGATTTGATTCCCTGTGTGAAACACCTCACGTTTAGCCTCTCCCAGTCAAAGGGAACAAGGAGGAAAGCAGAGTCTTCGAGGTCAAGGTTCCCTCCACTACACCTGCTGCTGGAGCTGCCTGGTCTGATGTGTGCTACTGGAATCAAAGTGTGACACCTCGCGCAGCATGTTACAACACCGACACTGTGCAGCCTCGTTAAACATGCATTGCCGTCGACCTGCTCTTTCCAAGCTGTTTCTCTTCACACCCGAGAGCCACTCAGTGTGTAGCCACACACACACCAACACACATAAATGGACACAGAAGCCCACACACCCACACAGCTCTTCTCAGCTACAGTAGTCTCCTGATGCAGCTGTAAGCTCCTTGTACGACACAGTGTGTGTGTGTGTGTGTGTGTTAGGCTTGGGCGATATACCTTTCATACCATTTCGATATACCAACGCTATTATTTTCAATACCGTAACAAAGCTATAAGAAATATAAGATGTATTCAATATATGATATCCAGCTCAGGGCTCCAGCTTTGCATGTGGTTTGCTAACCTTCTAGCTAAGTGGCTGCACTTTCCACTCCTTGCCACTCCTTGTCATTGCCAAAGAAACTGGCCTTTCAATCAATGAGCATCTCCACCGTAAATCCAGCTGCATATTTAATGTTGAGATTGCCGAAATGTCATTCTCTTTGGCAATGACATTGAATTGGCAAGGAGTGGAATTTTCTCTTAAAAAACTGGTTCCCTCCTGGATCCAGATTCTTGTTGCCTAAATTGTCTTGTGCGCCAGTAGCACCCCTTGTGTGCACTTCCTGTAACACCATATACCCCGGTATGGTACAGAAACTGTATGACCGTATGAAAATCTGAACACCGGCTCAACCCTAGTGTGTGTGTTTGTGTGTGTTTGTGTAGAGAGACGGATGAATGTGGGTCTTTGTTTGAGTCACTATAACACCACAGAACTGAAAGCAATTCTCCTAGCTGGTACGTTGAGCAAATATCACAAGGTGCTTTATATCCGTATCAGTGTAACATTTGTAATGTAAACTACAGGTGGAGCACATCCTAGATAATACTACCCCTGGGGAATACATAGCTGGCATCCCATGACAGCATGCTAGATAGAACCAGGTTTAGGCACTGAACAAATGCAGGTAGGAAATGGCCTCTTCTTCCTCTGCTCTTGTATCTCTTTGTCTGATCTCTGTCTCCCCATCTCATCATTTATATCTCTATCTATCTATGCCTCGTTCTCTCTCTCTCTCTCTCTCTCTCTCTCTCTCTCTCTCTCTCTCCCTCTTTCTCTATCTCTCTCCCTCTTTCTCTCTCTCTCTCTCGCTCTCTCTCTCTCTTTTTCTCTCTATCTCTCTCCCTCTTTCTCTCTCTTATTCCCTTTCTTCTCTGGACTTCATGTTCATCCCTCTCTCACCCGTTCTCTCTCTCTCTCTCTTTCTCTCTCTCTATCTCTCTCCCTCTTTCTCTCTCTCTCTCTCTCTCTCTCTCTTTCTCTCTCTATCTCTCTCTCTCTCTCTCTCTCTCTCTCTTTCTATCTCTCTCCCTCTTTCTCTCTCTTATTCCCTTTCTTCTCTGGACTTCATGTTCATCCCTCTCTCACCCGTTCTCTCTCGTCTCAGGTGTGTGAAGCTTGTCTTTCTACTCTACCTCCCCCTCCCTCTCTACCTCTCTCTTCACCTCCCCCTCTCTCTCCACCTCCCCCTCTCTCTCTACCTGCCCCCCTCTACCTCCCCCTTCCTCTCCTCTACCTGTTTGTAGGACAGCATGTCCTGGTATGTTTCTGTGGGGTTACAGATGGGTCTCTGGTTGCTGCAGTCCACTGGGACTGGACTGGGACCCTGTAAGACATACATGTGTGCTATGGTTAGGAGAGCGGTCTCTTGGGGTGATGTCAACAGTACCCCTGAGTTTGTGTGTGCATGTGCATGTGTATGTGTTTCTGTATGTGTGTGTGTGTGTGTGTGTGTGTAGGTTGAAGAGGGTTGGGATGGTGTACTGGAGCTAACAAGGTCCCTGACGTAGTATCACACACACACACACACACACTCCTGTCATGGTTAGGGTATCCAGGGTGTATTGTCCTAACTGTGGTCTCTCTCTCATTCACACTGTTTTAGCCACATAATCCCACTGGTACACAAAGCGTTAGGTCTGAGAATACACCACACAGGCCTACAGCAATTACCTATATCGCACCTCAAGTGCTCTCTCTCCCCCCCCACACACACACACACACTATAACACTACATCTCAACTCACCCGCTTCTTCGACAAAATATTCCACTGAGACCATTGTGACTGTGTGTGAAAACGTCTCGTTCTACCGGTTGACTCACTCACACCTACATATGACTGTTACATTGTCTAAGCCGCACACACAATTTGGGCTTAGCGCGTCCTAGGCCCCACGAGCCATAGAGATAATTCCACTCTTATTGAAATTCAGTCTCCGCTGACGTTCAAGGTTATTAGAGGTTGTCCATTTACTGCCTGAGCAGAAATGGAAGGAGAGCGAGGGCCCAACAGCCTAGACGCTCAAGGCCCTGTTCTCAGCTGGTAAGAAAATTATAAAAAGAGGCTCAAGTCAATTTTGTGGTGCATCGAAACATGGTTAACAACAAGGTTTAATGAGATTGAATACAGTACAGAGGTGGCTGTTTCATTACGCTTGGTGATACATTGGTTGCCCTTCTGTAAATCTTGAGAAGAACCAACGGTGACAGTAGTGATAATGTTTTTGTGAGTTCTTGTAATCTGCCTGTGGATCAGTTTTCTGTATTAGTTTCTGCTCTCTATCCTCTTTAAATTACTCTCTCTCCTTTTCTCTCCCTCTGTTCTTTCTCCTTCACCTCTTTTACTCCAGAAAAAAACTTTATAAAACCCTCTCTACCACCCAAAGTTATAAGCCACAGTCAGAAGCTCTGCCAATGGAGGTGGCAGGATGAGCAGCTAGGAAGTCTGTAGTTCAGTTTGGTATCAGTCTGGACCAGTAGCTTTCTTCTGGGAGTAAAAACACTGGTGTTGTTGTTGTGTATTTGAGAGAGAGAGAGAGAAAGAGAGAGAGAGAGAGAGATTTAATTTTTTTTATTTTTTTTAGTTTTTATAAAACCTTTATTTTTTACTCAAGTGTTAACATAAAAAAAATGACACACTGCCTTTTCAGAAATGAAACAACAAATGTAATTCCTAAATAAAAATAAATACATAACATATACATTCAACTTATTTCATCGGCAAAAAATAATTTCCCCTCCTCTACAAAACAAAGCGCTCTTTCGTATGCCCACTTCTCCTCAAATAATAGGAGATCTTTTACAGCTGAAAAGAACTCAAAATCTACTTTTATTCTTGCTTTCACTAATCCTTTAAAAACACATCTTACATCCTTCCCATATCCCGTTTCTATCTTATGTTTTCTACTCAGAAAAATTGACATCTTAGCTTGTCCCAAAATAAAATTTAACATTTGACATTTTCTTTTCTGTTGTTTACTATATTGAAACCCCAAAATAAAAACAGTGTTATTGAAAAATTCCCTACAGCTTTAAACAAAGATTCCAGCATTTCCAATAGAGGTTTTATCCTCTCACACTCCATAAAACAGTGAAAAATGGTTTCTCTTATATTACAAAAGGACATCCATCTCTAACATCTGAATTAATAACAGATACAAAAGCATTAACTGCAATGATGCCATGTAAAACCCTCCATTGCATATCACCAGTACCCTTTTGTAACGGTGGTTTGTACAGTGCTCTCCATGCTGGCTTTACCTTGTCATCAATGCCCAATTTTACCCTCCATGGAGTGTCTTTTCTATTTTTCAATTTATCTTTATTCAACACCTTGACACACCCCCTATACAAGTCCTTCCCATTCACCTCATCCAAACCCACCCCCTCCAACCCTCTCAAATCCAGCAATAACGCCTTTCTTTCTGACTCTGGGATATTTGGTGTAATCCCTAGACTTGGAAATGAGACGTCTACATCTTGTACCTTCTTCTTGTGACTACTAAGCATACCCCATTCTTCCGCTGACAGAGCCTTCCTACAGCTCCCCAGCATTTGTCCGACAATCCTTTCCGACCTCATCCCCAAATGTTCTGCCACCCGTCTTCCATCCATTAAGGCGGGCCCAGCCATGGCCATTAACTGTCTTAAGGTGATGATTTTCCCCTTCACCAGAATCTTGGAGACATGTGGAACAGCTGCAGTTGTACAATCCAGTCTTGCCCCATACACCAGAGGTTCCTCCAACAGCCAATGCACTGACTCCGCTGAAGTTCGTCTGGACACCTTCATTATGCTCCACACTCTGAGAAGTCCTCTGTAAAACGGAGGTACTCCCTCCCTAGAAATCTGGCTACTATCAACCAGAAATAAAGCCTTCTTTAAACCTAATCCTCCAACCCGTTGTAATATAAGACCTGCCACCCCTCTCCACACCACATTTTCCGGTCCATAAAGCAACCTTTGAATAAACTGAAACCGGAAAGCAGCAGCCCTACTAGCAAGATGTACAAGACCTTGTCCCCCCTCTTCTTTTGACAAATACAAAACACTTTGTGGAACCCAGTGATATTTATCCCAAAAGAAATCCACAATAATTGCCTGTATCTTAGCCAGAAGGCCAGATGCTGGTTCTAAAACTGACAACCGATGCCACAGTGCAGATGCAATCACATTGTTAACTATAATAGTGCGCCCCCTATATGACATACGAGATAATAACCAACGCCATCTCCTCATCCTCCCTTCCACCATTTCAACCACCCCACTCCAATTTTTTTCCATAGTCCCCTCATCTCCTAGGTACACTCCAAGATACTTAAAACCTCCCGTACACCATTCTAGCCCCCCTGGCAAAGCCATGAGCCCTCCAGACCATTCTCCAATCTGTAACGCACAACTCTTTTCCCAATTTACCTTTGCAGAGGATATTCCCCTAAAACGATCAACAATTAGACTCAAGCTATCCACCTCCGCTTGATTTTTCACTAGCACAATACATCATCAGCATAGGCTGAGAGACGAATAGGAGGAATATCCTCTGAAAGGCACACCCCTGCAATGCGACTCCTAATGCTATTTAGTAGTGGCTCTATAGCAATAGCATATAACATCCCTGACATAGAACATCCCTGCCTAATACCTCTACACACTTTAAAAGGAGCACTCAAACCACCGTTAACTTTCAATACACTTTCAATGTCACCATATATCACCTTTATCATGGCAATAAAACCAGAGCTGAACCCAAACGCCTCAAACGTGTGCCATAAATATTGATGTTCAACTCGGTCAAATGCCTTCTCCTGATCAATTGAAATTAGACCAGCATCCAACCCAATAGCCCTAGAGACGTCCAAAAAATCACGAATCAGAGAAATGTTATCCCCTATCTGCCTGCCAGGAACACAGTAGGACTGATCCGTATGTATGATTTGCCCCATCACCTCCCTCAGCCTGTTGGACAAAGCTTTTGACAATATCTTATAATCAGTGCACAATAAAGCCACCGGCCTCCAGTTCTTCACCTCCCTTGGGTCACCCTTTTTGGGCAGTAGGGTGAGGACAGCCCTTCTGCAGCTTATTGGTAGTAATCCTCCGGTTAAACTATCATTAGCTACTTCTAACCAATCCTCTCCCAACATAGCCCAAAAAGACTTTAAAAAGTCAACGGGAAGCCCATCAATGCCTGGTGCCCTTCCATTTTCCATGCCTTTTAATGCAGTGTATAAATCCTGCAAAGACAATGGTTGCTGAAGCTCAACCTGAGCTTCTGCAGCCACCTTTGGGAGCCCATCAAAGAACTGCTGTGTCACTGTATTGTCCTCTTTGTACTCACACTTGTAGAGCTCAGCATAGAACTCTACTGCCCTCTTTCTAATTTCACTAGGGCTAGTGAGCTCTTGTCCAACAGCTGATTTGAGACAATGAATAATTTTTCTTTGTCCATTCTTTTTCTCTAAACCAAAGAAAAATTTGGATGAGGCATCCATTTCAGATATTCCCTGAAATTTACTTCTCACCAGTGCCCCCTGTGCTCTGATACCCAGCAGGTCTGCCAATGCAGTTTTTCTCCTCTTGAGGGCCTGAGTATGGCCTCGATCTCCTGTGGTCTCAACCAACGTCATGAGTTCCACTATTTCAATCTCTAGGGCTTTCATTGATCTGGTGATATCTTTGGTGACATTCCTCGTGTATTGATTACAAAATTGTTGAATCTGGATTTTCCCTATATCCCACCACTGTTGAATGGATACAAAACTGGCTTTTTGAGATCTCCACCTCTCCCAAAAAAAACTGAAACAGTTCCTGAAGTGAGCATCACTCAATAAAGTTATATTAAAATGCCAGTATGCGCTTTTGGGTTTTACATCATTAATGAACACCACCTCTGTTATTAAACAATGATCAGAAAATCCCACTGGGGTTATCACACTTGATTTACAGACCTGAGATTGATGCTCAAAAACATAAAACCTATCTAACCTGGCCATAGAGATGATGTTCTCTCTCACATGCGCCCAGGTGTACTGCCTTGTTCCTCCATGTTGACTCCGCCAAATATCACACAATTCATTTGTTACAATGAGGCGTTTTAAAAACATCCTTGAGGCTATATGAGGTTCTTGGTGATTTCTATCTAAATCACTAACTGTGCAGTTAAAATCCCCAGCAATAAACAAATAATCTTCTTTGTTACATTTCTCAATGGTATTTGATAGTGTCTCTAAAAAACATACCCTCTCAACTGTCACCACTGGGGCATATACATTTATCAGACACATAGTGATGTTTTCATACCTTGCTCTAACTTTTAATAACCTCCCCTCAACTACCTCTTCAACCTCATATGACAACGGCAAAAACCCTTTTGAGAACAAGATAACCACACCCCCACTTTTTGAGTTTTTATGACTACACACCACTGTCCCCCCCCCACTCCTGTTGCCACATAACTTCATTTTCCAAATTACTATGCGTTTCTTGTAGAAAAATTGTCACTTCCCTTACCCCTAATTAACTCATACACCATGGCTCTTTTTTTTTTACATCTCTTGCCCCATTTACGTTTAAAGAAGAAATCTTAAAACTGCTCATGAATAAAAAAAATATACAGAGGAAGATCCAGCCACCACATCTCTTTACAGAGTTAAGACTGCAACTGAACTCTTTCATTTTCTTTAGAATTTACATCACTTATCACTCTTGTGACCACTTTCTTGAGTCTAGCAATTTCAGGGCTTTTCAAACTTCCCCCTGTAATTTTTGACATCAGAAACTTTGCTGATTCAATAAACAATTCACGTTCAGGGAAAAAATCAGTTACATTGTAATCCTGCATATATTTCTTCCCTTTTGTCAACTTCAAAAATTGACGTATCCTCTGGATCCCATACCTCCCTTCCACCCCATTTATCTCACTATATTGTTGTGACGCGTCAGATGACTCACTCTCACTATCCTCCCCAGAAGAATACTCCACCATCTCTACACCTTGTTCATCTTCAATTGATTTATCAAACTCTACCTTTCTCTTAGAATTAGACCCTTCACCACCCCTTACATTCTTCCTTTTACTCCTCGGTATTTTGAAAACATCCGCTTCTTTTTCCATTATTTCAATCTCTTCTTGACTTCCAATTTTATTTTCCAGCACCACCTCAGCGACGGCAGTCGCAATCTCACCTACTGTTTCCCCTCCCTCTTTGTTCTGATCTACCACAATTGCCCCCGTATCCACACTGCCTTTCTCTCCTGCTTTTCTAACCACATCTGCCCACCTTCTCTCTTCTCCTGTACTCTTTTCTCCTGTACCCTCATCCCTTCGCGGTGGTGCGTTAGTTGTACTCGCACTAAAACTACTACCAGGCTCAGCGCGCTCATTTTCGGGACAACTACGCACCAAATGCCCCTCTCTTCCACATCCAAAGCATTTCACTGATTCAGTAGATGCATAGAAGACATAATCAAATCCATCAATCTTAAAGCTAAACGCTAAATTCAGTTCATCTCCTTCCTTTTTTAAAATCATATGCATTTGTCCCCTATGAGACACGACATGTTTCAACAACGGAGATTTGCATCCAAAAGGAACTTTATTGTAGATACTATTTGACCATGGCGAGATAACTCTCGCCATAACACTTCATCTCTAACAAAAGGTGGCACGTTAGAAAGCATGACTTTCTTCGCCGGATTCATAAGCGGAAATACCGGCGTCTGTGTTTCTCTCAACACGACACCCATCTCAACTATTTTATTCACCTTTTCAATTGAATCTAAGAATATCACTACAGCGCTATTCATCCTTGAGGCTGATTTGATGCTATCATACCCAATGATAGCACCCACAGCCAAGCTACATTCTTCCACTGAACACCCTGTCGCAGCAGGAATCTTTACTCCATGCCTCCGACTAAGTTTTTCAAACTCTCCATTTTCACGAGTGGCCATAGCAACCAGCCCCACCCGCTGGTTGTGCCCTCGCGAAAAACCAACCTCAAAGATCCCACCACCCCTATACGTGCTTAGTGATAGTTTAAACAAGATACCCTTAAAACAACTAACCTAATCAATATATATATATATATACATACAACAACCCGATAGAGTGAAAAAGAAATTCCATTCGCTCTCACAATCACCCCTGCTTGACGACTCACTCCCAGCATGCACTCCGACGAGAGAGAGAGAGAGCGACAGAGAGATGGAGAAAGATGGAGAGAGAGAGAGAAAGATGGAGAGAGAGAGAGTAAGAGTGCTTATAACATTAACTCAAGTGAAAGATCATCTCTCTCTACTTCTTTCCATCTTTCCATCTCTCTCTCTCTCCTATTATCAAATCAAATGTATTTGTTACATACACATGGTTAGCAGATGTTAATGCCAGTTAATACACAAGTGTAAAGGGATAAAGAATATATATTTGAATGAGTGATGGTACAGAACGGCATAGGCAAGATGGAGTAGATGGTATAGAGTACAGTATATACATATGAGATGAGTAATGTAGGGTATGTAAACAATGTGGCATAGTTTAAAGTGGCTAGTCATGTATTTCATAAAGATGCAGTAGATGATATAGAGTACAGGATATACATATACATATGAGATGTAGGGTATGTAAACATTATATTGAGTAGCATTGTTTAAAGTGGCTAGTGATATATTTTTACCTCAATTTCCATCAATTTTCATTATTAAAGTGGCTGGAGTTGAGTCAGTATGTTGGCAGCAGCCACTCAATGTTAGTGGTGGCTGTTTAACAGTCTGGTGGCCTTGAGACAGAAGCTGTTTTTCAGTCTCTAGGTCCCTGCTTTGATGCACCTGTACTGACCTCGCCTTCTGGATGATAGCGGGGTGAACAGGCAGTGGCTCGGGTGGTTGTTGTCCTTGATGATCTTCATGGCCTTCCTGTGACATCGGGTGGTGTAGGTGTCCTGGAGGGCAGGTAGTTTGCCCCCGGTGATGCGTTGTGCAGACCTCACTACCCTCTGGAGAGCCTTACGGTTGTGGGCGGAGCAGTTGCCGTACCAGGCGGTGATACAGCCCGCCAGTATGCTCTCGATTGTGCATCTGTAGAAGTTTGCGAGTGCTTTTGGTGACAAGCCAAATTTCTTCAGCCTCCTGAGGTTGAAGAGGCGCTGCTGCGCCTTCTTCACGATGCTGTGTGTGTGGGTGGACCAATTCAGTTTGTCTGTGATGTGTACGCCGAGGAACTTAAAACTTACTACCCTCTCCACTACTGTCCCGTTGATGTGGATAGGGGGGTGTTCCCTCTGCTGTTTCCTGAAGTCCACAACCATCTCCTTTGTTTTGTTGACGTTGAGTGTGAGGTTATTTTCCTGACACCACACTCCGAGGGCCCTCACCTCCTCCCTGTAGGCCGTCTCGTTGTTATTGGTAATCAAGCCTACTACTGTTGTGTCGTCCACAAACTTGATGATTGAGTTGGAGGCGTGCATGGCCACGCAGTCGTGGGTGAACAGGGACTACAGGAGAGGGCTCAGAATGCACCCTTGTGGGGGCCCAGTGTTTAGGATCAGCGGGGTGGAGATGTTGTTACCTACCCTCACCACCTGGGGGCGGCCTGTCAGGAAGTCCAGTACCCAGTTGCACAGGGCGGGGTCGAGACCCAGGGTCTCGAGCTTGGTGACGAGTACTATGGTGTTAAATGCTGAGCTGTAGTCGATGAACAGCACTCAGTATTTTTTATTTTTTATTTTACCTTTATTTATCTAGGCAAGTCAGTTAAGAACAAATTCTTATTTTCAATGACGGCCTAGGAACAGTGGGTTAACTGCCTGTTCAGGGGCAGAACCATGCCCACAGGCCCTCCATGCCATGTGATAGTAATCAGTACATCAGTGTGACTGTGACAGGGAACGGCAGTTAGATGCATCTATCTCTTAACCCTCTTACCCTCAGTGTCACTATGAAACGCAGCCAAGCAGATCACAGGGTCATCTGAGACATGCACACTCCTATAACACACTGTCCCCTCCCTTTGACTTTGTCTTTCTCGCTCATATACTTCATACTCACATAGACGCACACACACAAACAGGCACACACACAAACGGGCACACACACACACACATTACTAATGATGATCCTCATTTTCAATCAGAGGCCAGACAGGCCTGCGGTGAGAGAAGAGATAATTGAGATGACACCAGTGTGTTTACTTAGAACTATTTCCTGCTTTCCTGCTCTGGTCGTAACAAAGACACTGTAACTCACCCAGGACATCCCATCAAGCACGGCTCACTGCCCCTTACAGCCCCACAGCTTTACACAATGTGCTTTAGGATTAGCTAGCCCTGTGTGTGTGTGTGTGTGTGTGTGTGTGTGTGTGTGTGTGTGTGTGTGTGTGTGTGTGTGTGTTTGTGTGTGTGTGTGTGTGTCAGTGAGAGCAGAAATTGCTGTGTGGTTGCAGTTACGAGAGGGGCAACCTGAGGTTAACCTCTATAGTTAAATTATCTTGAGACCAAAATCAACATGAGGTTTGAGTAGATTGTCAGAGTCATGCTTCTTCTCTACATGTTGGAAACTGGCAACATTTTCAAAAGTCATTGTTGGCAGGTGTAGCAGCGTAGCAACACGATCCCTTCAGGAACGTATGGTTCATGTCTAATAGATGAAATGGAATTAAATGGAATATTGATGGTGTGGATTGTTTTGGTTTTTGTTGTGTAATTTCCAAACGGTCCGCTTAACATAGCTCAGCGCTCACAGGAAAAACAACTGTTGATTCAAATTCCCTCCATTCATTAAAGTCACAATTCAACCAACACCCATCTATTTTTATGACCACCTGCACCTACCATTTGGTTTTGAAGTATTGAATCCAAACCATATGATTTGAATGATTTGGGCTCCCGAGTGGCGCAGCGGTCTAAGGCATTTCATCTCAGTGCTAGAGGTGTCACTTCAGACCCTGGTTTGATTCCAGGCTGTATCACAACAGGAAAATGAAGCCTTGGATTCCATTATGATTTGAATTTCTCTTCTTCATTCTGTTCTCTGACGCACAATCTTCCCAATTTACACATACGTTATAGCTTGCGTTTTTCCCAACAGGGCATGGTAGTAGGTGCTATGCTCATTGGTTTGTGTCGAGAACTGCAACGCTGCTGGGGTTTTCAAGCTCAACAGTTTCCTGTGTGTATCGAGAATGGTCCACCACCCAAACGACATCCAGCCTACTTGACACAACCGTGGGAAGCATTGGAGTCAACATCGGCCAGCAGCCCTATGGAAGGCTTTCGACACCTTGTAGAGTCCATGCCCCGACAAACTGAGGCTGTTCTGAGAGCAGAAGGGGGTGGAGCTCAATACTAGGAATGTGTTCTTAATGTTTTGTACACTCAGTGTATCTACTGTATATCTGTTCATGCTGAAAGAAGGACTATTTCTTTATGTCTCTCCATATGTAGAAATGGTAAACGTTAGATCATTTTTCTGTCTTCCACTGGGGGGAAAAAACGTACAGTAAGGTAACTAGCAACGGTCCATTGAAGTGTGTGTGTTTGTGTGTGTGTGTCGTGCATATCTAGTGTGTGTTACTCCGCCGGGATCTCAGTTGAGCTGTATATACCTCCAGTGGGGACAGTGTTGTTGAAACGCTAGGTTTTGATTGGTCCCGGAGAGAACATATTAAATGATAGCCCGCTTATGGAATGTGGAAATTCCCTCGGAGGCGTTCCCATCTCACTCTGAATACCCATCCAGGGGAGTATCATCTTTCCTCAGCTGTGGAGGAAAAGATTAATGTGAAGTTTGAACATTTTAGACTGTACATTGAATAATGCGTTTTCATTAGATTGCGCATGTTACATAGTACCATTTCCATTTCCCTTTAGCCTAACTTAACAGCAGACTGTTACTGTACCGCAGTTAAGATGCTTTACTTTCGCATGACTACAAAGGCCAAACACCGTTTGAGTTTATCTGACTACTGCTTCTAATGTCAGATGATGACAGAATACCCTATACTGCACTGTATACCCGTAAATCATGAATCAAACTATCAGTTTTTAACAATGGATGGTCAGTCCTTGTGTCCATAGTTCTGTCTATGAATTTGAGAGTGGTTACATTTCTCCAGCCTCATCCCTCAGCGTCTTACCAAAGCAGTGGTCGGAAGTCCGCTTTGCTATCGATTCAATTGCAGATTGCCCCTTTAAGTGCTACAGTACATACACACTCTGATTTATGAAGATCTGACTATGTGGTTCCTCAGGGTTGTAGTAGAAGAGAGGTCACTGAAAGGCTATGGTATCTAGCTAGCCATTGATGACTAACATTACCTAGCTGGCACCTTTAATTTGAATAGAGGTAACCCTTTGTCTGTAATGGTATGAGTTTTGGCAATGTTATGAGAGTAAATAAGGACCAAAAGCTTCATCGCCTCTTCCTTTCAGTCTCTATGTGCATCCAACCATGCTCTCTTCCCATAACAATGGGATCAATGTCCTTGTAACTACACCTCCATTGATTGGAGGATTCCTTCCCCTCAGATGAGTCACTCTCTACCCTCGTTGACACCTATTGGTCTATCGCAACATTCTCCCCTCACAGAGAGGAATTGGAAACTCTATTACTGTCAAAATAAAGATATCTTTCACGTTAAGGCTAGATTGTACATGATTTAATACACACCAGAATACACTATATACACAAGCAACACACAACACACATTACAGCCTCAGAAATGGGGGTCCGGCCTGGTCTAGTGCTGCGGGGCTATGAGTGAGTGTGTGTTTCTGGATGGAATGGTCATGCTTTCTCTAACGGTCGGGTAGATAGCTAGAGAATGAATACTACTAATTATGGCCTTGGAAACCAGACTGAAGCTGGAGGTACACAGACAGGGCTGAGTGTGTAATTAAAGAAATTGTGTGTGTGTGTGTGTGTTTGTTTGTGTGTATGTGTGTGAGAGAGAGAGAGAGAGAGAGAGAGAGAGAGAGATGGTGTGTGTGTGTGTGTGTGTGTGAGGGAGGGAGGGAGGGGAGGGGAGGGGGATAGATGCCAATGAGATTAAGGCAGCCTGTCGGGGGCAGAGGATGACTGGTCTAATTGGAAGCTCAATTTATTTTCTAATACATTTTTGAGCAGAGGATCGCTGGAGAACTGAGGATCTGAGGATCAGAGATGCTCAGTGTGTGTGTGAAAGCAGGGTGGAAGGGAGCATGGAGGACAGCAAAAAGAGGGGAAGAGGGTAGGATGGGGAGAAGGAGAGGGGGATGTTGGTGGAGAAGGAGGGGGTAAGGATGTTTGTGATGAATTAAAGATGGAACTCTCCAGCAGCACTGTATCTAAAGATCACTCTGTCTGCTAATGCAATGTTAATGAATGCAAATGATGTGGCATCATTTTTCCTGACCGGAGGGGAAGGAGAGAGAGAAGGGGAGAGGGAGAGGGAGGGAGAGAGAGAGAGAGAGAGAGAGAGAGAGAGAGAGAGAGAGAGAAAGGAGGGAAGGGTGGGGGCAGAGAGGGGGAGGGAAGAGGGTGTAGACAAAGGAAGGAAGGAGGGGAGAGAGAGAGAGAGAGAGAGAGAGAGAGAGAGAGTCCCAGATCCCAGGGGGTATGTTGAGTGGTGCTACACCTGTTGTAGAGAAGCTGACTGACCAGTAGGATATGATTATGCATGAGTCTCTGTCACTAGACTGTCTGCTGTTGTGTAGCTACTACATACATGTACCTATGTCTGGCTAGGCTAGCTCTGTGGGGGCTGTCCTGTTCTCTGCTCTCCTGTCTTGTCCTGGTCTACAACAACTTCATCATGAGAGACATAGAGAAAGGTCTTTCTCCTGGCTGGCCAGGTTTTGGAGAGAGCTTACTGCAGCATAGTGTGTCATTTGGTCATTGACTTCTGCCGCTGTAACTAGGGGTTTTGACAAGAGAATGGAACAGGTATTTGAATAGTTACTCACTACCTCTCTCTCTCTCTTTCTCTCTCAGTAATACAAAGATGGACCTTGGCAAAATAAAAGTCTCTGATGCCTATTTCAGTTGTCTTTCCACTTCAGCTAGTCTCCCAACCGTACAGTCTCAGCTAGTCTCCCAACTGTACAGACTCAACTAGTCTCCCAACCTTACAGTCTCAGCTAGTCTCCCAACCGTACAGTCTCAACTAGTCTCCCAACCGTACAGTCTCAACTAGTCTCCCAACCCAGTCTCAACTAGTCTCCCAACCGTACAGTCTCAGCTAGTCTCCCAACCGTACAGTCTCAACTAGTCTCCCAACCGTACAGTCTAAACTAGTCTCCCAACTGTACAGTCTCAACTAGTCTCCCAACTGTACAGTCTCAACTAGTCTCCCAACCGTACAGTCTCAACTAGTCTCCCAACTGTATAGTCTCAACTAGTCTCCCAACTGTACAGTCTCATCTAGTCTCCCAACCGTACAGTCTCAACTAGTCTCCCAACCGTACAGTCTCAACTAGTCTCCCAACTGTATAGTCTCAACTAGTCTCCCAACTGTACAGTCTGAACTAGTCTCCCAACCGTACAGTCTAAACTAGTCTCCCAACTGTACAGTCTCAGCTAGTCTCCCAACTGTACAGTCTCAACTAGTCTCCCAACCGTACAGTCTCAGCTAGTCTCCCAACTGTACAGTCTCAACTAGTCTCCCAACCGTACAGTCTAAACTAGTCTCCCAACTGTACAGTCTCAGCTAGTCTCCCAACCGTACAGTCTCAACTAGTCTCCCAACCGTACAGTCTAAACTAGTCTCCCAACTGTACAGTCTCAACTAGTCTCCCAACTGTACAGTCTCAACTAGTCTCCCAACTGTACAGTCTCAACTAGTCTCCCAACCGTACAGTCTCAACTAGTCTCCCAACCGTACAGTCTCAACTAGTCTCCCAACCGTACAGTCTCAACTAGTCTCCCAACCGTACAGTCTAAACTAGTCTCCCAACTGTACAGTGTCAACTAGTCTCTCAACCTTACAGTCTAAACTAGTCTCCCAACTGTACAGTCTCAACTAGTCTCTGATGGGCACATGGGTGCCAACAGTGTGTGACTCACCTGCTCCTCTCCTCTCTTCCCCTGCTCCACTCCTGCTACATTTCTCTCCCTTTCCACTCTTACCTCTCTTTCACACCCCCAAGATTTCCCTCGCTCTCCATGGTGTGATATTGTCCCCCCCCAGTCGTATTCCCCCCTCCTTCCCTCTCTCCCTGCTATGGTGAGTCAGTCTCTCCTTTACACAGAAAAGTTCATTTTCACTGACACGACAAGGTGTGACTGGGTCTCCCTGTACAGGGTGTTCCATGTGTTTGCATGTGTGAGTGTGTGTGTGTGAACCCATTCATTTAGCTGTGTCTCCTAGATCAGTGGTGCAAGGCGCGTATCCGTTCATTCCCTATGTCAGCTAACGTCTCAAGATTATTTTCTGATCAGATTTCAATTTACATAGATTAACCACGCTGTCATAGCTATCTATTGAGAAATTAAATTAATGAAAATCTGAAATATGCATACTCCCAACTGAAGTTGCTAGGTAAGGTTGGTCAAAATAGGTATGGTAGACCTTAAAATAAAGTAATAAACAGAGAGATATTACTGACTATTACTGACTTTACTTTACTAAGTACATTTCCTCCATCTGTTGACCTACTGTGGTGACTCGCGTTGTTATCACTGCCTCTGTTTTCTTTGTGCAGAAGCCGTATTCCAGCACAATCTCCCCATCTTCCACCACTATACCCCCATAAACTCAATCACTGATCCCAAATCAGCTTAAAGCGTTCACGCTTAGCCACTGGGACGCGGCTCAACTGATCCTGGTTTGAAATCTGATAAGCGCCCGCATGAGCCCGGATTAAGCACTAACAAATTTTGACCAATCACATTCTATGATTTTAATTTCCCAGAGTGCTGTGTGTTAGTGAATGGCTTCCCCTTGGGCAGCCGAACAGCAAAGATATTGAAGGGGCCTCCTGCTCCATTTGTTCAGAAACATATTCCCTCTGTAAAAAGTGTCTCTTTTTATTCCAATCTCCAGTGTTGACATTTGATTAAAGGTCCAATGTATCCATTTTATCTCAATATCAAATCATTTCTGGGTAACAATTATGTACCTTACTCTGATGGTTTTCAATTAAAATTGTCAAAAAGAAACAAAAATAGCTTCTTAGCAAAGAGCAATATCTCAAGGAAGAATTTTGCTATGATTGTCTGGGAGTGGTTTGAGTGGGGAAGGAAAACTGAAAATGAGCTGTTATTGGCAGAGAGGTATGGAATTATCTTTGTTATTGGTCTATTAACTAATTTACCGGATGGTGATGTCACCAAGGAAGGCCAAAACAGGTTGAAATTTCAGTTGTCTTTTCAAACAGCTCTTATACTGAAAGGGCATTATCATTATTTTCACAATTTCATAGTATGAAAATAGATCAAAAACGAAATGCTTGTGTTCCTAGCTCCAACGGTGCAGTAGTATCTAACAGTGCATTGGTGTCTAAAACAATTCACAACAATACACACAAATTTGAAAATAAAAGAATGCAATTAATATATACATATTAGATTGAGCAATGTTGGAGTGGCATAGGCTAAAATACAGTATAATAGAATACAGTATATACATATGATATGAGTAAACATTATTAAAGTGACTAGTGTTCCATTATTAAAGTGGCCAGTGATTCCACGTCTATGTATACAGGGCCTCTAAGGCCTCTAAGGTGCAGGGTTGTGTAACCGGGTGGAAGTTGGCTAGTGATGGCAATTTAGCAGTCTGATGGCATTGAGATAGAAGCTGTTTTTCAGTCTCTCTGTCAAAGGTTTGATGCACCTGTATCGGATTACAGTGGGGTGAGCAGGCCGTTGCTCAGGTGGTTGATGTCCTTGATGATCTTTTTGGCCTTTCTGTGACATCATGTGCTGTAGTTGTCCTGGAGGGCAGGTAGATTTCCCCCGGTGATGCGTTGGGCAGAGCGCACCACCCTCTGGAGAGCCCTGCGGTTGAGGGTGGTGCAGTTGCCGTACCAGATGGTGATACTCTGTTGTACCTTCTTCACCACACTATCTGTGTGGGTAGACCATTTCAGACCATCAGTGATGTGTACACCGAGGAACATCAAGGTTTCCACCTTCTTCACTGCGGTCCCATCGATGTGGATAGGTGAGAGGTTATTTTCCTGGCACCACTCTCCCAGGGCCCTCAACTGTAGGCTCTCATCATTGTTGGTAATCAGTCCTACTACTGTTGTGTCATCTGCAAACTTGATGATTGAGTTAGAGGTGTGCAGTCGTGCAGTCATGGGTGAACAACTAGAATAGGAGAGGGCTGAGCACGCAGCCTTGTGGGGCCCCTGTGTTGAGGATCAGCAAAGTACAGGTGTTGTTTCCTAATTTTACCACCTGGGGGGCGGCCCGTGTGGAAGTCCATGCAGTCGTGGGTGAACAACTAGAATAGGAGGGGGCTGAGCATGCAGCCTTGTGGGGCCCCTGTGTTGAGGATCAGCAAAGTACAGGTGTTGTTTCCTACTTTTACCACCTGGGGGCGGCCCGTGTGGAAGTCCAGGTCCCAGTTGTACAGGGTGTGGTTCAGATCCAGAGCCCCGAGCTTAATGATGAGCTTGGAGGGTACTATGGTGTTGAATGCTGAGCTATAGTCAATGAACAGCTTTCTTACAGCCAAATACATTTAAACTCAGTTTTTCACAATTCCTGACATTTAATCCTCGTAAAAATTCCCGGTCAGTTAGGATCACCACTTTATTTTAAACTTGTTAGGGACTAGCTCCCGCTGCGGGGATCAAATCAGCGGAAATTTCAAGAGCGCCACGTATAGTTTTTGATAAAACTCAAACTTTCATTAAAATACACATACAAGGTACTGAATTAAAGCTACACTCGTTGTGAATCTAGCTACCGAGTCAGATTTGTAAAATGCTTTTCGGCGAAAGCATGAGAAGCTATTATCTGATAGCATGCACCCCTAAAGTACTGGAACTTCATCTAAAACGACAGATTTTGCGGTAGCCGGCGCTACCCAAAACGCAGAAATAAAATATAAAACATTCATTACCTTTGATGAGCTTCTTTCTTGGCACTCTTATATATCCCATAAACATCACAATTGGGTCTTTTTCCCGATTAAATCCGTCATTGTATAGCCAAAATGTCATTTTCTGAAGACCGGTCTGATCCAGGAATATTCCCTTTTACAAGACGCAACGTCACTTTTTAAAATGACAAAAGGTGCCTATATACTTTTACAAAACACTTCAAACTACTTTTCTAAACCAACTTTAGGTATTAATAAACGTTAATTAGCTATACAATTCATCACGGGGCGATCTGTATTCGATAGCAGCTAGTCTGGAAATCAACGGATTGGTTCCAAAACTACCTTTCTGACAGAACACAGCTCAGGAGGTCATGAAATCGGAGTTTACAACGCTTACAAAAGGAGTTCCCTAGGGCTCAATTTTAGGTCTGATCCTTTTTACACTGTATATAAATGATATAGAGAAGACTGTTGACTCTGCAAATCTCCATCTGTTTGCTGATGACACAATTATTTATTCTAGCGCTTTTCAGGACTTAAAGTTGGCATTTGATGTTATTCAAAGGCAGCTTTTCCAATTGAAACGTGTGCTTTTATTATTATAATTTTTTATTTCAACTTTATTTAACCAGGTAGGCTAGTTGGCCATGGTGGCGAAGCAATTACAATATAGCAATTGGACACTGGAGTGATAGATGTGCAAAAGATGAATGTGCAAGTGGAGATACTGGGGTGCAAAGGGAGCAAGGTAAATAAATAAATGCAGTATGGGGATGAGGTAGTTGGATGGGCTATTTACAGGTGGGCTATGTACAGGTGCAGTGATCTGTGAGTTGCTCTGACAGCTGGTGTTTAAAGTTAGTGAGGGAAATATGGGTATCCAGCTTCAGTGATTTTTGCAATTCGTTCCAGTCATTGGCAGCAGAGAACTGGAAGGAAAGGCGGCCAAAGGAGGAATTGGCTTTGGGGGTGACCAGTGAAACACACATACGTCTGGTGTGTGAGCCATTGAATTGCGACTCCACTTGGACTCTGTACTGACGTTTTGCCTCTTTTCCTCCTCAATTTGTTTTCAAACCCTATTTAAAATGCCAGGCTCAGTGGCATGCCAACAAGGCTTCATCTTTATTTAACTCGTTTAAAGTTCTACTGAGTTCTCCCTCCTCTCTCTTCCTCTGTTTGTCTATCCTCCTCCCCACTCCCTCTTTCTCTCTGGAACATATGTATATCTTGATCAGGCTCAGAGAATTGGAAGCCGTATTGACCGAGTAAGAGTGATCTACCAAGAGCCGCCCTCACCACATGTCATATCGACCCCCTCTGCATACATCACCTAACATTCAGGCATGGCCACAAAGGGAGAAAATGACACTGGCGGCCCCTCAGTGTGTCCTATACTGGTTACAATTAACCAGACAACACTCCTCATCCTGTATCTGAACATTGAACAACCCAGTCCCCTTTGTTGTGTATACTGTCAACTTCTGTTTCTTATATTGACTTTCCCTGTAGCCTACCTCTCTGTGTCTAAATGGGATCCTGCAGTTCCCTTGGACAACATGTAATTATGCGTGTCCACTGTGATGTATTATGGGTTCGCGTACTGACGTGTAATTGTGTGAAGAGGGCTGGAGGTATCGATCTCAGACGCAGAGGCCCCATCAATGTTTAATGCAGTCGCAGTCCCCCTCCTCCCTTACTTTCTCTCTCTCTCTCTCTCTCTCTCTCTCTCTCTCTCTCTCTCTTTCTCCCTCTCTTTCTCCCTCCCTCTGTCTCTCATTAGGTATTGATCCTTTCATTCCTGGCCACATTTCCGCTTGTGGAAGGCTGCGGTATGACAGAGAGAGCTATTGTATCTGGGGCCGGGGGTCCGGGGCCTAATGGCTGGGGGTTAGTGGTCACCTGATCTATAGCTGCTGATGGGTGACTGTAGCAGTGGCTGCAGAATGGACAATCACATGAGGGTTTGCCCTGGAGAGAAAAGGCATAGTCCATAGACTCAGTAAAGAAAACAGCATTGACTGAGAAGGCACTTTGCTTTGTTCATACAGTACAATAGCTGTTGGTTCAAAGCCTGGAAAACGTCATAGGTGCACTCCTCAGATCAATAAAACTGACCCTGACAATTACACCAATGACAGATAGATTCAATTAAACCCCTTTCTCACAAACACCCCAGCAGTCCCTTTTATACAGAGCAGTGATGGGAACTGGGCTGGACTGCAGCAAAATAATTGATTCACTTTAATTGGTGTGGCTGGCTGTAGCGCATGATGCATACCTTGAACAAAGGACCAGCCATTCCTGGATCATTCTACAATAACGAATCCTCTCCCTGATCCGTTCCATTCCATATGGCCTTCTGGCCTCACGGCTTCTAGCTATAGTGATTGTTTGCCTCGGCCTATAACATTTCATTGTTTTTCTATGGATTTATGTGGCTTCACATACTTTACAAATACAATATACTGTGAACAACACAAAACACTAGGACGTAGCTGTTTCAGTTGGTTCCAGACTTAATTGCTTACGGACAGTTTTCGTTCTTCAATTGAACTCCCTCTTGCACAGCTAAAAGCTGACATGGCAAAATGTCAACTAAATAGAAGCACTTCCTGGAATAGCCTCCAAACAAGAACAAGTTGGGTGCAACGGGATAAATGAAGTGTAGGGAGACGTGGTTGGATGTGGTCTAATTGAGAGGTGATTTGGGGGGAGCCGGCCGGAAGAAAAGGGGCACACTTTTATGGGGCTTTTCTAGCTTTAAGGAGAGGAGTTAGTGTCGTGTGAAACAATTAGCCCAGCGTGAAACGACCTGGGCCAGGGACAGCTGGCAGTGGCATGGATTGGGGAGGTAGCTCAGGATATCCTAACAGCTCAGTAAAGGCACAACGAAATCAATATGACTTATAAAGATTAAATATATGTCAATATGTGACTTAAAATATGATGTTGTCTCAATATGAATCAATCCCCTCACTTCATGCTGTATTATGTGAGGGGTCATGAAGGTGAGGAAAATGAGTGGAGTCTGGGATGCCAAAGATTATTAGACGTAGGCCTCACCACATTGGGATGGTAAGCATGCAAGTGTGCTACATTTCCATTCAATATTCACCATTCTCCGTTATTATTTCACACTGTCAAACCACAGAGAGATGGACAGGTGCCTGAGCTGTGGCATAGGGAGGGGCAAAGCTCTCTCCTCATCCCATGGGACCTCCGTCTAGCCCCTCTCCTAATGTCCTAATGTCTACTTAGCGTCCCTCATTCACTCATCTGTCGCACTGACACTCTGCTAATGGGGGCTAGCCACATGACACGAATGGTCCCCCTTGGGTTTTCAACTTCACCCTCTGCCCTACCTCCCTCCGTTTCCAACCCTCATCAGTCTCCTCTGCCTCCTACCACACCCCTTCCCCACTCCTTCCTCTGCCTCACTACCCCCCTCCTCTCCTAACCCCACCCTTTAACCTCTTCAATAGGACAGGAGAAATAGCTGGTCCACTCCCTCTGGGGTTTGACTAAAGCCTCAGTCATTTCCTCTGAGTTAGCCTATGAATGCAGGCCCCATGACAGAGCCTAGTGGCTTGTGCTTAGAACTCCATCACAGTCTAATCAGACAGATGGGCAGACCGACAGACAGACAGACGGGCAGACAGACAGATGGGCAGAGAGTCCGACAGACAGACAGGCAGAGAGACAGACAGATAGACACACAGACAGGCAGACAGCAGTGACAGACAAAATTGAAATTGCCTGATGGAAACCCAATGTGAACAAGGCTGTCAGCGCTAAAGAACATGGGAGATTGGTCTCGTTGTATGTGTGTGTGTGTGTGTGTGTGTGTGTGTGACTACAGTAGCACAGCAGAAGCCTTTAGCTGAATATCCAGCAGGACTAATTGGTGTGGTCTCTGTTCTCTCACCCTCTACCGTCTTCTGTTCACCCATCAATCACCTATGCTATTTTCACCCTTTTTCCTCAGCAGTAGTTAAGATACAAGTAATACCATATGGTTTAGAATAAAGAATCGTATAAGGTTAGTTGTGGTCAGTACAATAAGTCTGATCCATGTGTGTCCATGTATGTGTGGCATCTTATTCCACATTAAGCCTAGACACACCTTCCCGGCATATCCTCATCCTTCTTGTATCTATCTAGACACACCTAGACACACCTTCCTGGCATATCCTCATCCTTCTTGTATCTATCTAGACACACCTAGACACACCTTCCTGGCATATCCTCATCCTTCTTGTATCTATCTAGACACACCTAGACACACCTTCCTGGCATATCCTCATCCTTCTTGTATCTATCTAGACACACCTAGACACACCTTCCTGGCATATCCTCATCCTTCTTGTATCTATCTAGACACACCTAGACACACCTTCCTGGCATATCCTCATCCTTCTTGTATCTATCTAGACACACCTAGACACACCTTCCTGGCATATCCTCATCCTTCTTGTATCTATCTAGACACACCTAGACACACCTTCCTGGCATATCCTCATCCTTCTTGTATCTATCTAAACACACCTAGACACACCTTCCTGGCATATCCTCATCCTTCTTGTATCTATCTAGACACACCTAGACACACCTTCCTGGCATATCCTCACCCTTCTTGTATCTATCTAAACACACCTAGACACACCTTCCCGGCATATCCTCACCCTTCTTGTATCTATCTAGACACACCTAGACACACCTTCCTGGCATATCCTCATCCTTCTTGTATCTATCTAAACACACCTAGACACACCTTCCTGGCATATCCTCATTCTTCTTGTACCTATCTAGACACACCTAGACACACCTTCCTGGCATATCCTCACCCTTCTTGTATCTATCTAAACACACCTAGACACACCTTCCTGGCATATCCTCACCCTTCTTGTATCTATCTAAACACACCTAGACACACCTTCCCGGCATATCCTCACCCTTCTTGTATCTATCTAAACACACCTAGACACACCTTCCTGGCATATCCTCACCCTTCTTGTATCTATCTAGACACACCTAGACACACCTTCCTGGCATATCCTCACCCTTCTTGTATCTATCTAAACACACCTAGACACACCTTCCTGGCATATCCTCATCCTTCTTGTATCTATCTAGACACACCTAGACACACCTTCCTGGCATATCCTCATCCTTCTTGTATCTATCTAGACACACCTAGACACACCTTCCCGGCATATCCTCACCCTTCTTGTATCTATCTAAACACACCTAGACACACCTTCCTGGCATATCCTCACCCTTCTTGTATCTATCTAAACATACCTAGACACACCTTCCTGGCATATCCTCACCCTTCTTGTATCTATCTAGACACACCTAGACACACCTTCCTGGCATATCCTCATCCTTCTTGTATCTATCTAAACACACCTAGACACACCTTCCTGGCATATCCTCACCCTTCTTGTATCTATCTAGACACACCTAGACACGCCTTCCTGGCATATCCTCACCCTTCTTGTATCTATCTAGACACACCTAGACACACCTTCCTGGCATATCCTCACCCTTCTTGTATCTATCTAAACACACCTAGACACACCTTCCTGGCATATCCTCACCCTTCTTGTATCTATCTAGACACACCTAGACACACCTTCCTGGCATATCCTCACCCTTCTTGTATCTATCTAAACACACCTAGACACACCTTCCTGGCATATCCTCATCCTTCTTGTATCTATCTAGACACACCTAGACACACCTTCCTGGCATATCCTCATCCTTCTTGTATCTATCTAGACACACCTAGACACACCTTCCCGGCATATCCTCACCCTTCTTGTATCTATCTAAACACACCTAGACACACCTTCCTGGCATATCCTCACCCTTCTTGTATCTATCTAAACATACCTAGACACACCTTCCTGGCATATCCTCACCCTTCTTGTATCTATCTAGACACACCTAGACACACCTTCCTGGCATATCCTCATCCTTCTTGTATCTATCTAAACACACCTAGACACACCTTCCTGGCATATCCTCACCCTTCTTGTATCTATCTAGACACACCTAGACACGCCTTCCTGGCATATCCTCACCCTTCTTGTATCTATCTAGACACACCTAGACACACCTTCCTGGCATATCCTCACCCTTCTTGTATCTATCTAGACACACCTAGACACGCCTTCCTGGCATATCCTCACCCTTCTTGTATCTATCTAGACACACCTAGACACACCTTCCTGGCATATCCTCACCCTTCTTGTATCTATCTAGACACACCTAGACACGCCTTCCTGGCATATCCTCATCCTTCTTGTATCTATCTAGACACACCTAGACACACCTTCCTGGCATATCCTCATCCTTCTTGTATCTATCTAGACACACCTAGACACACCTTCCCGGCATATCCTCACCCTTCTTGTATCTATCTAAACACACCTAGACACACCTTCCTGGCATATCCTCACCCTTCTTGTATCTATCTAAACATACCTAGACACACCTTCCTGGCATATCCTCACCCTTCTTGTATCTATCTAGACACACCTAGACACACCTTCCTGGCATATCCTCATCCTTCTTGTATCTATCTAGACACACCTAGACACACCTTCCTGGCATATCCTCATCCTTCTTGTATCTATCTAAACACACCTAGACACACCTTCCTGGCATATCCTCACCCTTCTTGTATCTATCTAGACACACCTAGACACGCCTTCCTGGCATATCCTCACCCTTCTTGTATCTATCTAGACACACCTAGACACACCTTCACTGGCATATCCTCATCCTTCTTGTATCTATCTAGACACACCTTCCTGGCATATCCTCATCCTTCTTGTATCTATCTAAACACACCTAGACACACCTTCCTGGCATATCCTCATCCTTCTTGTATCTATCTAAACACACCTAGACACGCCTTCCTGGCGTATCCTCACCCTTCTTGTATCTATCTAGACACACCTAGACACGCCTTCCTGGCATATCCTCACCCTTCTTGTATCTATCTAGACACACCTAGACACGCCTTCCTGGCATATCCTCACCCTTCTTGTATCTATCTAGACACACCTAGACACGCCTTCCTGGCATATCCTCACCCTTCTTGTATCTATCTAGACACACCTAGACACGCCTTCCTGGCATATCCTCACCCTTCTTGTATCTATCTAAACACACCTAGACACGCCTTCCGGGCATATCCTCATCTAGACACGCCTTCCGGGCATATCCTCATCTAGACACGCCTTCCGGGCATATCCTCATCTAGACACGCCTTCCGGGCATATCCTCATCTAGACACGCCTTCCGGGCATATCCTCATCTAGACACGCCTTCCTGGCATATCCTCATCTAGACACGCCTTCCGGGCATATCCTCATCTAGACACGCCTTCCGGGCATATCCTCATCTAGACACGCCTTCCGGGCATATCCTCATCTAGACACGCCTTGGCAGTTGGCACAAGATATACCAAGGTGAAATAATCTCTGGCTGACTTCCAACAAGACGAACCGTCTGCTGGCAGAGTATAAACTATTTGTTATATTATATCATATGAATCTATCATTACCCAGCTGAAGAGGCTGTCTGGTCACAGTGCTCATCAATCTGTAGCTCTTCAGGGGAGGAGGGGGGGGGGGCTGGCCCATAGAAAAGCAGTAAATCTGAGGCCGTAGTTTCTCGTCCTCACTTACCTGGAACAATATTAGCTTTCAGCGACGCCGACGGTATGCCAGAGCTGCAGATATGAATGAACACAGGCTGACAAATGGCTCGGGACTGGTGCCAGGTCTATCTGTCTGTGGGGTGTCAGGGAGGGTTAGGGAGAGAGAAGGGGGGGTACCCGTCATTCTCTGAGAGAGGCAAAAGAAAAGAGGAAGAGAAGTGAAATGGGGATAATTATTCACCTCTCAAGGTGTGTGGATGAGCATGTCTGCTCTGCATTTGAAGCCTCTCAGTCTGTATCTTATTAACCACATGTTATTTTGGGAGCTCTTGAGGAAGGCTGCTTTGTAGACAAACGTTTTGAATCGGCTGTTGAAGGTGGTTTTCATGTGTTGATTTGTTTAGTACTAAGGTGAGCCGATTGGATATCAATGCTATGTCAAGAATTGTCCCTGAGACCCAATTGGTGTCTATGGTTTTGTTTGTTGAGTGTATTGTCTCTCGCCAGGCTATCAGGGTGTCAGTGATCTGATAGTGTTTCTAAAGTAAACACTTGGAAATGGCCTGGCTGGCTGTGGAAAGCCCTCTACACTGATGATGGACATCTCTCTGGGTAAACAATGGCACAAAGCTCGGCCCTCAGCACACACACACACACACACACACACACACACACACTGGTGGACACAAGCACAAGGGCAGACACACACACACTGGTGGACACAAGCACAAGGGCAGACACACACACACCCACTGGTGGACACAAGCACAAGGGCAGACACACACACACACACACACACACACACACACACACTGGTGGACACAAGCACAAGGGCAGACACACACACACACACACTGGTGGACACAAGCACAAGGGCACACACACACACACACACACACACACACACACACACACACACACACACACTTTGATTTGATTTGATTAGATGTTTGATTTGATTTGACACACACACTCACACTGGTGGACACAAGCACAAGGGCAGACACACATGCACACAGTGAGATAATGCTCAGCACTAGTACAAAAGCAGGGCCAGAGCTATGGGCCAGAGCTATGGTTCCGGAGCAATGGGCCGGAGATATAGGCCAGAGCTATGGTTCCGGCGCTATGGGCCGGAGATATAGGCCAGAGCTATGGGCCGGAGATATAGGCCAGAGCTATGGTTCCGGAGCTATGGGCCAGAGCTATGGTTCCGGAGCTATGGGCCAGAGCTATGGTTCCGGAGCTAAGATAAATCTAGCAGGGTCATTTCATTTCTGTCAGCAAGTGTTCATTTCTGGATCAAACTCAGGTGGTTTTCCGCAGTAAAACTCATCAAAATGCTCCTTCATGGCTCAACTTCAACCATGGAATAGGACTGGGAATGTATGAGAACTTACTCTGTACTGCACTGTGATGTTTGTATAACTGACTCTAGCCTCTCTCTCTCTCTCTCTCTCTCTCTCTCTCTCTCTCTCTCTCTCTCGTGTAGAAACGTTGATGGACACACGGGTGGCTACTGCTGAGCTAGGCTGGACGGCCTACCCTGCGTCTGGGGTGAGTAATAATAGCAGGACTACAGACAGACAGACAGTACCATAAATAGACCATGGTAGAAAGATGTGTCTGTACTGTCACTAGCTACCTTCTCTGTAGTCTGTCTGTTGGACCCACTCTGATATGAGTGATGGAAGAAAAAATCGCTACAGTTACATATCGGGATATTATTTTCTCGCTAGTTGTCTGTACCTGCACCAAAACTCCAGTATTTTCCCTTCATAGCTTGTCCTCCATCATCTTTTTAACTTCTTGCGTCGAGCCATCCCGGATCCGGGATCGTGACTACAGCCTCAAGCCATTACCATAACGCAACGTTAACTATTCATGAAAATCGCAAATGAAATGAAATCAATATGCTAGCTCTCAAGCTTAGCCTTTTGTTAACAACACTGTCATCTCAGATTTTCAAAATATGCTTCTCAACCATAGCAAAACAAGCATTTGTGTAACAGTATTGATAGCTAGCGTAGCATTTAGCGTAGCATTTAGCATTAGCATTCAGCAGGCAACATTTTCACAAAAACCAGAAAAGCATTCAAATAAAATCATTTACCTTTGAAGAACTTCGGATTTTTTCAATGAGGAGACTCTCAGTTAGATAGCAAATGTTCAGTTTTTCCTGAAAGATTATTTGTTTAGGACAAATCGCTCCGTTTTCTGCGTCACGTTTAGCTACGAAAAAAACCTGTATCCAGGATTGTGTAAATCTATCCGCAAGCTCATTAGCATAACGCAACGTTAACTATTCATGAAAATCGCAAATGAAATTAAATAAATCTATTTGCTCTCAAACTTAGCCTTTTGTTAACAACACTGTCATCTCAGATTTTCAAAATATGCTTTTGAACCATAGCTAAACAAGCATTTGTGTAACAGTATTGATAGCCTAGCATAGGATTATGCCTGGCATTCAGCATGCAACATTTTCACAAAAACCAGAAAAGCATTCAAATAAAATCATTTACCTTTGAAGAACTTCAGATGTTTTCAATGAGGAGACTCTCAGTTAGATAGCAAATGTTCAGTTTTTACAAAAATATTATTTGTGTTGACAAATCGCTCCGTTTTCTTCATCACGTTTGGGTAAGAAAAAAGAAAAAATTAAGTCATTAAAACGCAAACTTTTTCCCAAATTAACTCCATAATATCGACAGAAACATGGCAAACGATGTTCAGAATCAATCCTCAAGGTGTTTTTCACATATTTATTGATGATAAATCCTTCGTGGCAGTTGACTTTCTCTTCTGAAGAAATGGAACGCGCATGGACCTAGAGATTACGCAATAATTTCGACACAGGACACCGGGCGGACACCTGGTAAATGTAGTCTCTTATGGTCAATCTTCCAATGATATGCCTACAAATACGTCACAATGCTGCAGACACCTTGGAGAAACGACAGAAAGGGCAGGCTCATTCCTGGCGCATTCACAGCCATATAAGGAGACATTGGAACACAGCGCCTTCAGAATCTGGGGCATTTCCTGTATGAAACTTCATCTTGGTTTCGCCTGTAGCATTAGTTCTGGGGCACTCACAGATAATATCTTTGCAGTTTTGGAAACGTCAGAGTTTTTCCTTTCCAAAGCTGTCAATTACATGCATAGTCGAGCATCTTTTCGTGACAAAATATCTTGTTTAAAACGGGAATGTTTTTTTATCCAAAAATTAAAAGAGCGCCCCCTATCTCGAAGAAGTTAAGTTGGGAGCCAATTAGTTTTCGGGCCTTATTTCCATGACTGATTTAAAACTTGTTTTGTCATGGCTCTGTCTTGTCCCTCTGCAGCAGACATATGGTGAACAATACATATCGTATCGGCACCGAAGTATAATATCGTATGTTGAGGTCCCTAGCAACTCCCATCTGTCTGGAAAAAGAACATTCTATACACACAGTATATTTTTCTCCAAAGCCCAATGAGCCAATCAATGTCATCCTCCACACGTACAGGTACAGTTGGCCTAATGTATGTCCAGACAGACAGACAGACAGAGAACTACATTAGCTACTGTGATCACCATTACAGTGTTATTATCTCCCCATCCTCATTCATAATGACTTAAAGACATAATGACTTAAAGACATAATGACTGCAGAACCATGAGAAAACATCAAAAGTCCCGATATGTAACTGTATAGATTTCCCCCCGTCTCTACTGTCTAACATGAACACTTTGAGGGGTTTTACACACACATCCCAAGGAGTTTCACGCCACATAGAACACAACAGTGGAACAATGGCCAGGCTGACACACACACACACACACACACACATACACACCCCGTCTTCAAGCTGAGACACTGACAATGGATGGGAAGTCCTCCTGAATGAGCGAGTGGCTTGCTAAAGGTAGGCCATGATGTACTGAGGACTGAGCTGGGCTGAGACTTGGTTGAGCTGAGGGTGTGTATGTGTGTGTGTTTGTGCATGTGCACATGCGCTTGTGTGTGAGGGGACTCAACATGAACACAACACACAAGGAACAGAAAGGATTCAAAAGGACAGGCAGAGTTTGCAGTAGTCTCATTCTGTACTGTTTTGCGGCCTTCAAGCGCAGCCTTAAATGTCGACAAACATTATTCATTGTTTCATTTCATTGTTTCATTTCCAAAAGAACCCGATGACAGCTGTCATGCTGTTAATTTAAAATGAGACGGTACTACAATACAAATCCAATGATGTATTTATATACATACACTAGATGACTGACAGGGGGCGCTGTGTTGAATCCACGGTGCCTCAATCCACCGTGCCTCAATCCACCGTGCCTCAACCCACCGTGCCTCAATCCACCGTGCCTCAATCCACCATGCCTCCCCACCATTGTAAAAAAATATATTGGAAGCTATAGATATGGATTTATTAATGTCTACACTCATTTTTGCCACATGTATTATATTCTAGACACCTTACTCCATACTTTTAAATGATATTATCTGGGCTATACATACAAATAAAACAACACAAATGTATTTTCCTTGGCGTATAATTTCTAGACGTGACTCATGTTACTGTCCCCACTATAACTAAGAAATACTTAAATACATGTACTTTTGTCCTGGAAAATGTCATTGAAATACTGTAGAAAATCCATTCATTCCTATGGAGGACTGTTCCTACTGGGGAGTACCAATATGGCCAACCAGTGGCTTCAAAGCCTCTCATTGGCCAATACATAGCATCAGCAATCCAGGGTTTATATATTTAATTGAAAAAAACTCATTATCACAGATTAAGGCCGATAAAACAATTCCGACCTGGTAACGTGACAGTTTCACTTCCTTGCTGACTGTGAACATACAACTGACAGAATATGACAGAGAAATTGACTTATTCAGCAATTATTTTCCTCGGTCTTGAGCCATATAAACAGACATTGAAAGGTCTTAAATGTTAAGTGTTCAACCTGTTGCATGTACAGTT
>NC_088415.1:76621913-76629413 GCF_034236695.1 Oncorhynchus nerka | reverse complement strand
CCACCCTTTGTGGCAGTTAAAAGCTTGTTTTCCGCCTGTTAGGACGGCCCCGTCGCCGCGTACCGAACCCCCCATGGACGCTGATGACTGTGTAATCGGCCATAATTGTCTTTTCAGATTTCATTTGTGTCATTTTCCGCTCTCACACACCCTCCATCTTTTATTGTCTCATGTCTATTCATCTGCTAGCGGTCCATATTCAAATGAGAAGAGACTTTTTGTTTTGCTAAACTGAAATGATTTAGTATCGTGTATTATTGACAAACATCCGGTTTTGAGTTTGTAACCTGTTTGACTACCTTGTTGAACATGAAGAGATTTACTGTTGAGATGCTACTGAAAGGCTTAAGACATGCCGTTGAAATGTTGCGGATAGTTTGATAAACATCTGTAGAACCTCTGAGAAAATATACCTTCTGAATGTTATCTAGACCCAACCGCTAAACAGGATTTTTCCATTCCAATGGTATAAAACCTATACTAAATGTCTTATTGAAACTATGGAATCCACATGTTGCAGAGCGGAACATAGGCAAGCTCTTCTATGTGCGCTGCTAGCAAAATGTCAGTCTCTTTGGATAATATAGTCTGCTGCTCAATGTCAGTCTCTTTGGATTATATAGTCTGCTGCTCAATGTCAGTCTCTTTGGATAATATAGTCTGCTGCTCAATGTCAGTCTCTTTGGATAATATAGTCTGCTGCTCAATGTCAGTCTCTTTGGATTATATAGTCTGCTGCTCAATGTCAGTCTCTTTGGATAATATAGTCTGCTGCTCAATGTCAGTCTCTTTGGATTATATAGTCTGCTTCTCAATGTCAGTCTCTTTGGATTATATAGTCTGCTGCTCAATGTCAGTCTCTTTGGATTATATAGTCTGCTGCTCAATGTCAGTCTCTTTGGATTATATAGTCTGCTTCTCAATGTCAGTCTCTTTGGATTATATAGTCTGCTGCTCAATGTCAGTCTCTTTGGATTATATAGTCTGCTTCTCAATGTCAGTCTCTTTGGATTATATAGTCTGCTGCTCAATGTCAGTCTCTTTGGATTATATAGTCTGCTGCTCAATGTCAGTCTCTTTGGATTATATAGTCTGCTGCTCAATGTCAGTCTCTTTGGATAATATAGTCTGCTGCTCAATGTCAGTCTCTTTGGATTATATAGTCTGCTGCTCAATGTCAGTCTCTTTGGATAATAAAGTCTGCTGCTCAATGTCAGTCTCTTTGGATGTCAGTCTCAAGACTTCCGGCGCCGACTGAGATGGCCGCCTCGCTTCGCGTTCCTAGGAAACTATGCAGTTTTTTGTTTTTTTACGTGTTATTTCTTACATTAGTACCCCAGGTCATCTTAGGTTTCATTACATACAATCGAGAAGAACTACTGAATATAAGATCAGCGCCAACTCACCATCAGTACGACCAAGAATATGTTTTCCGCGACGCGGATCCGGTGTTCTGCCTTACAAACAGGACAACGGAATGGATCGCATGCAGCGACCCAAGGAAACGACTCCGAAAAAGAGGGAAACGAGGCGGTGTTCTGGTCAGACTCCGAAAAAGGGCACATCGCGCACCACTCCCCAGCATTCTTCTTGCCAATGTCCAGTCTCTTGACAACAAGGTTGACGAAATCCGAGCAAGGGTAGCATTCCAGAGGGACATCAGAGACTGCAACGTTCTCTGCTTCACAGAAACATGGCTTACTGGGAAGACGCTATCCGAGGCGGTGCAGCCAACGGGTTTCTCCACGCATCGCGCCGACAGAAACAAACATCTTTCTGGTAAGAAGAGTGGCGGGGGCGTATGCCTCATGACTAACGAGACATGGTGTGATGAAGGAAACATACAGGAACTCAAATCCTTCTGTTCACCTGATTTAGAATTCCTCACAATCAAATGTAGACCGCATTATCTTCCAAGAGAATTCTCCTCGATTATAATCACAGCCGTATAGATCCCCCAAGCAGACACATCGATGGCTCTGAACGAACTTTATTTAACTCTTTGCAAACTGGAAACCATTTATCCGGAGGCTGCATTCATTGTAGCTGGGGATTTTAACAAAGCTAATCTGAAAACAAGACTCCTAAATTTTACCAGCATATCGATTGCGCAACCAGGGGTGGTAAAACCTTGGATCATTGTTACTCTAACTTCCGCGACGCATATAAGGCCCTGCCCCGCCCCCTTTCGGAAAAGCTGACCACGACTCCATTTTGCTGATCCCTGCCTACAGGCAGAAACTAAAACAAGAGGCTCCCACGCTGAGGTCTGTCCAACGCTGGTCAGACCAAGCTGACTCCACACTCCAAGACTGCTTCCATCACGTGGACTGGGACATGTTTCGTATTGCGTCAGATGGAAATATTGACGAATACGCTGATTCGGTGTGCGAGTTCATTAGAACGTACGTCGAAGATGTCGTTCCCATAGCAACGATAAAAACATTCCCAAACCAGAAACCGTGGATTGATGGCAGCATTCGCGTGAAACTGAAAGCGCGAACCACTGCTTTTAATCAGGGCAAGGTGTCTGGTAATATGTCCGAATATAAACAATGCAGCTATTCCCTCCAAGGCTATTAAACAAGCTAAGCGTCAGTACAGAGACAAAGTGGAATCTCAATTCAATGGCTCAGACACAAGAGGCATGTGGCAGGGTCTACAGTCAATCACGGACTACAAGAAGAAACCCAGCCCAGTCACGGACCAGGATGTCTTGCTCCCAGGCAGACTAAATCACTTTTTGCCCGCTTTGAGGACAATACAGTGCCACTGACACGGCCTGCAACGAAAACATGCGGTCTCTCCTTCACTGCAGCCGAGGTGAGTAAGACATTTAAACGTGTTAACCCTCGCAAGGCTGCAGGCCCAGACGGCATCCCCAGCCGCGCCCTCAGAGCATGCGCAGACCAGCTGGCCGGTGTGTTTACGGACATATTCAATCAATCCCTATACCAGTCTGCTGTTCCCACATGCTTCAAAGGGCCACCATTGTTCCTGTTCCCAAGAAAGCTAAGGTAACTGAGCTAAACGACTACCGCCCGTAGCACTCACTTCCGTCATCATGAAGTGCTTTGAGAGACTAGTCAAGGACCATATCACCTCCACCCTACCTGACACCCTAGACCCACTCCAATTTGCTTACCGCCCAAATAGGTCCACAGACGATGCAATCTCAACCACACTGCACACTGCCCTAACCCACCTGGACAAGAGGAATACCTATGTGAGAATGCTGTTCATCGACTACAGCTCGGCATTCAATACCATAGTACCCTCCAAGCTCGTCATCAAGCTCGAGACCCTGGGTCTCGACCCCGCCCTGTGCAACTGGGTACTGGACTTCCTGACGGGCCACCCACAGGTGGTGAGGGTAGGCAACAACATCTCCTCCCCGCTGATCCTCAACACGGGGCCCCACAAGGGTGCGTTCTGAGCCCTCTCCTGTACTCCCTGTTCACCCACGACTGCGTGGCCATGCACGCCTCCAACTCAATCATCAAGTTTGCGGACGACACAACAGTGGTAGGCTTGATTACCAACAACGACGAGACGGCCTACAGGGAGGAGGTGAGGGCCCTCGGAGTGTGGTGTCAGGAAAATAACCTCACACTCAACGTCAACAAAACTAAGGAGATGATTGTGGACTTCAGGAAACAGCAGAGGGAACACCCCCCTATCCACATCGATGGATCAGTAGTGGAGAGGGTAGCAAGTTTTAAGTTCCTCGGCATACACATCACAGACAAACTGAATTGGTCCACTCACACCGACAGCGTCGTGAAGAAGGCGCAGCAGCGCCTCTTCAACCTCAGGAGGCTGAAGAAATTCGGCTTGTCACCAAAAGCACTCACAAACTTCTACAGATGCACAATCGAGAGCATCCTGGCGGGCTGTATCACCGCCTGGTACGGCAACTGCTCCGCCCTCAACCGTAAGGCTCTCCAGAGGGTAGTGAGGTCTGCACAACGCATCACCGGGGGCAAACTACCTGCCCTCCAGGACACCTACACCACCCGATGTTACAGGAAGGCCATAAAGATCATCAAGGACATCAACCACCCGAACCACTGCCTGTTCACCCCGCTATCATCCAGAAGGCGAGGTCAGTACAGGTGCATCAAAGCTGGGACCGAGAGACTGAAAAACAGATTCTATCTCAAGGCCATCAGACTGTTAAACAGCAATCACTAACATTGAGTGGCTGCTGCCAACACACTGTCATTGACACTGACCCAACTCCAGCCACTTTAATAATGGGAATTGATGGGAAATGATGTAAATATATCACTAGCCACTATAAACAATGCTACCTTATATAATGTTACTTACCCTACATTATTCATCTCATATGCATATGTATATACTGTACTCTAGATCATCGACTGCATTCTTATGTCACTAGCCACTTTAACTATGCCACTTTGTTTACTTTGTCTACATACTCATCTCATATGTATATACTGTAGTCGATACCATCTACTGTATGCTGCTCTGTACCATCACTCATTCATATATCCTTATGTACATATTCCTTATCCCCTTACACTGTGTATAAGACAGTAGTTTTGGAATTGTTAGTTAGATTACTTGTTGGTTATCACTGCATTGTCGGAACTAGAAGCACAAGCATTTCGCTACACTCGCATTAACATCTGCTAACCATGTGTATGTGACAAATAAAATTTGATTTGATTTGATTTGATTTGGATTATATAGTCTGCTGCTCAATGTCAGTCTCTTTGGATAATATAGTCTGCTGCTCAATGTCAGTCTCTTTGGATAATAAAGTCTGCTGCTCAATGTCAGTCTCTTTGGATAATATAGTCTGCTGCTCAATGTCAGTCTCTTTGGATTATATAGTCTGCTGCTCAATGTGATAAATGATTATTCTATTAGCTACTGTCGGGACTGAACAGGGAACTGACCTGTGGTGAAAGACCATTGCTGATGCTGGGGTTGACTGAGTTGGAGTGGCCGGACGGAGGCACGAAGCTTTCCGAGTAGCCGGAGAAGCCATGGCGTCCAGAAGACAGGCAGTAGGCAGAACTACCGTCCTGGGCCCCCGCTGAGGAGCTGAGCCCACCCTGGTGCACCGAGGTGGGGGGGAGGGGCTGAGGCCTGAGGACCGTACTGGGCTGCTCTGACACTGCAAGGAGAGAACGATGGAGAGAGAGAAAGAGATTGAGTGTGTGAGAGAGAGAGAGAGAGAGAGACAGAGAGAGAGAGAGAGAGAGAGAGAGAGAGAGACAGAGAGAGAGAGAGAGAGAGAGAGAGAGAGAGAAAGAGATTGAGTGTGTGTGAGAGAGAGAGAGAGAGAGAGAGAGAGAGAGAGAGAGAGAGAGAGACAGAGAGAGAGAAAGAGAGAGAGAGAAAGGAGGAATGGATTAATGCTAGGCTATTGGTTTTGAGTCAAATATATCAAGTCATGGCCTGTTCTCTCTGCTACTGCACGGCAAGCGGTAGCGATGCACCAAGACTGGAACCAACAGGACCCTGAACAGCCATAAGACTGCTAAATAGTTAACCAAGTAGCTGCCCGGGCTATCTGCATTGGCCCTTTTTGCACACAAACTGCTGTTACTGTTTATTATCTATCCTGTTGCCTAGTCACTTTATCCCTACCTATATGTACATATCTACCTTAATTACCTCATACCCCTGCACATCGACTCGTACTGGTACCCTGTGTATATAACCAAGTTATTGTTATTCATTGTGTATTTATTCTCTCTGCATTGTTGGGAAGGGACCGTAAGTAAGTATTTCACTTTTAGTCTACACCTGTTGTTTACAAAGCATGTGACAAATAACATTTCCACTACAAGACCATGGTACTTGCCTACGGAGCAGCAAGAGGAACTGCCCCTCCCTACCTTCAGGCTATGCTCAAACTCTACACCCCAACCCGAGCACTCTGTTCTGCCACCTCTGGTCTCTTGGCCCTCCCACCCCTACTTGAATGCACTAACTGTACGTGCTGCTCTGGACAAGAGTTCCTGCTAAATTACTCAAATGTAAATGTGATTTGTAGATGAGCTTTGGTGTGCACGTATAAAACAAGATCAGAGAGAGAAATAGAAGGTGAAGTTGTGCTCACTTTGTGATATGGAGGTGGGAGGGTAGGGGCTGTCTGACAGCTGATAGGGCTGCAAACTCGACATGGCCGAAGGTGGGAAACCGCCAGGGATCAGGTGATTAAATGCCATCAGCTGATTGGCTCCTGCCTGTTTTCTCCACCTGGCTCTCCTGTTGCTGAACCACACCTAATAAAAATCAAATAAAAGATGTGAGAATCAATTATTGCAAGTGTGAATAGGCATGCCTATGTAAGAGTGTTCATTGTGTGTGTGTGTGTGTGTGTGTGTGTGTGTGTGTGTGTGTGCCCGTGCGCATACAGTATGTGTATGCGTATCGTGTGTGTGTGTGTGTGTGTGTGTGTGTGTGTAGCCTCAAGCAGAACAGACGTAGAGATACAGTATGAACATCTGGAGCCCAGTGAATCCACAGTGACATCACCTCCTTGTCTAACTCAGTCACGGGTTTACATAGAGACTAGTGTAAATCAAGCACATAAACCAATGAAATCCCTTTATCTATCTTAATAAAGACTTTCTAATTCAGGCTTCTATTTTAGTTTCTTTGTATGAATATTTTTTACAAAAGAGGTCAAAACAGGAAACTCTCATAACTGAAGACACAGTAGGGTCCTGTGTGTGTGTGTGTGTGTGTGTGTGTGTGTGTGTGTGTGTGTGTGTGTGTGTGTGTGTGTGTGTGTGTGTGTGTGTGTGTGTGTGTGTGTGTGTGTGTGTGTGTGTGTGTGTGTGTGTGTGTGTACAGCTGACTCATGACTGATGTCTGGAGGGGTTGTATGGGACTGTGGACAAAGACCTCCATAATGTGTATGTGTATTCCTGCCTATGTGTGTATGTTGGTCTTCACTAACCTGTACTCTGGCCTCTGTGAGTTTGGCCCGCTGAGCCAGCTCTTCTCTGGTGTATATATCTGGGTAGTGCGTTCGTTCAAAGGCTCTCTCCAGCTCCTCCAGCTGCTCGGCGGAAAAGGTGGTCCTACTGCGACGCTGTTTCCTCTTCAGTGGCAGGCCCGGCTCCGAGTCCACATCCGAACCCTCGTCTGAGTGGCTGGCTGCAAACATGCAACACATAATGGTTATTCTGATTGGCCGTTTGGAAAAACTGAATGAGGAAGGCTGTTATTTTTTTATGGAAGAAGGGAACAACAAAATGCCAGAAGACTTGGAATGTAAAGTAAACACTTGCACCTTTATTAGAGAGACACACAGAAGCAAAAGGTGTCAAAGATTTGGTATAAATCCTGCAATGTAATGTAATGACTAAGGCCCAGAGTTTTCCTGGGCAGCTCCTGTGGTCAGGGAATAACATATCTAGTTCTCCCCCAACTATGACTAGGAGCTTATGGCTTTCACAGGGAGAGATCACTTTAAATATATCCTGAACACCCCTTTTTAACTCCCCACAG